>NC_057405.1:1193258-1493258 GCF_019320065.1 Cervus canadensis
TGATATTGGCCTGTAGTTTTCTTTTTTTGTGCATCTTGTTGGTTTGGAATTGGGTGATGGTAGGCCTCATAGAATGAGTTTGGAAGCTTACCCTTCATCTGCAATTTATTCTGGAAGAGTTGAGTAGATAGGTGTTAGCTCTTCTCTAAATTTTTTGGTAATTCAGCTGTGAAGCCATCTTATGCTCCTGGGCTTTTGTTTGCTGGAAGATTTTTGATTACAGTTTCGATTTCCTTGCTTGTGATGGTCTGTTAAGATCTTCTATTTCTTCCTGGTTCAGTTTTGGAAAGTTATACTTTTCTAAGAATTTGTCCATTTCATCCAAGTTGTCCATTTTATTGGAATAGAGCTGCTGGTAGTAGTCTCTTATGATCCTTTGTATTTCAGTGTTGTCTGTTGTGATCTCTCCATTTTCATTTCTAATTTTGTTAATTTGGTTCTTCTCTCTTTGTTTCTTAATGAGTCTTGCTAATGGTTTGTCAATTTTGTTTATTTTTCAAAAAACCAGCTTTTAGCTTTGTTGATTTTTGCTATGGTCTCTTTAGTTTCTTTTGCATTTATTTCTGCCCTGATTTTTAAGATTTCTTTCCTTCTGCTAACCCTGGGGTTCTTCATTTCTTCCTTCTCTAATTGCTTTAGGTGTAGAGTTAGGTTATTTATTTGGCTTTTTTCTTGTTTCTTGATGTAAGCCTGTAATGCTATGAACCTTCCCCTTAGCACTGCTTTTACAGTGTCCCATAGGTTTTGGGTTGTTGTGTTTTCATTTTCATTCATTTCTATACATATTTTGATTTCTTTTTTGATTTCTTCTATGATTTGTTGGTTATTCAGAAGCGTGTTATTTAGCCTCCATATGTTTGAAGTTTTAACAATTTTTTTCCTGTAATTGAGATCTAATCTTACTGCACTGTGGTCAGAAAAGATGACTGGAATGATTTCAATTTTTTTGAATTTTCCAAGACCAGATTTATGGCCCAGGATGTGATCTATTCTGGAGAAGGTTCCGTGTGCACTTGAGAAAAAGGTGAAGTTGATTGTTTTGGGGTGAAATGTCCTATAGATATCAATTAGGTCTAGCTGGTCCATTGTGTCATTTAAGGTTTGTGTTTCCTTGTTAATTTTCTGTTTAGTTGATCTATCCATAGTTGTGAGTGGGGTATTAAAGTCTCCCACTATTATTGTGTTACTATTAATTTCCTCTTTCATATTCGTTAGCGTTTGCCGTACATATTGCGGTGCTCCTATGTTGGGTGCATATATATTTATAATTGTTACATCTTCTTCTTGGATTGATCCTTTGATCATTATGTAGTGTCCTTCTTTGTCTCTTTTCACATCCTTTATTTGAAAGTCTATTTTATCTGATATGAGTATTGCGACTCCTGCTTTCTTTTGGTCTCCGTTTGCATGAAATATTTTTTTCCAGCCCTTCACTTTTAGTCTGTATGTGTCTCTTGTTTTGAGGTGGGTCTCTTGTAGACAGCATATATAGGGGTCTTGTTTTTGTATCCATTCAGCCAATCTTTGTCTTTTGGTTGGGGCATTCAACCCATTTACATTTAGGGTAATTATTGATAGGTGTGGTCCCGCTGCCATTTACTTTGTTGTTTTGGGTTCACGTTTATACAACCTTTCTGTATTTCCTGTCTAGAGAAGATCCTTTAGCATTTGTTGAAGAGCTGGTTTGGTGGTGCTGAATTCTCTCAGCTTTTGCTTATCTGTAAAGCTTTTGAATTCTCCTTCGTATCTGAATGAGATCCTTGCTGGATACAGTAATCTAGGTTGTAGGTTATTCTCTTTCATTACCTTAAGTATGTCCTGCCATTCCCTTCTGGCCTGGAGGGTTTCTATTGATAGATCAGCTGTTATCCTTATGGGAATCCCTTTGTGTGTTATTTGTTGTTTCTCCCTTGCTGCTTTTAATATTTGTTCTTTGTGTTTGATCTTTGTTAATTTGATTAATATGTGTCTTGGGGTGTTTCACCTTGGGTTTATCCTGTTTGGGACTCTCTGGGTTTCTTGGATTTGGGTGGCTATTTCCTTCCCCATTTTAGGGAAGTTTTCAGCTATTATCTCCTCGAGTATTTTCTCATGGCCTTTCTTTTTGTCTTCTTCTTCTGGAACTCCTATGATTCGAATGTTGGGGCGTTTCACAGTGTCCCAGAGGTCCCTGAGGTTGTCCTCATTTCTTTTGATCCTTTTTTCTTTTTTCCTCTCTGCTTCATTTATTTCCACCATTTTATCTTCTACCTCACTTATCCTATCTTCTGCCTCCGTTATTCTACTCTTGGTTCCCTCCAAAGTGTTTTTGATCTCATTCATTGCATTATTCATTTTTAATTGACCCTTTTTTATTTCTTCTAGGTCTTTATTAAACAGTTCTTGAATCTTTTCAATCTTTGTTTCCAGGCTATTTATCTGTAACTCCATTTTTTTTTCAAGATTTTGGATCATTTTTATTATCATTATTCTAAATTCTTTTTCAGAGTGCAGCACTTTCACAGCATCGTCTTTTAGGATTTGAAATAGCTCAACTGGAATTCAATCACCTCCACTAATTTTGTTCATAGTTATGCTTCCTAAGGCCTTAGGGGCAGGAATTAAGCTTCTTAGGGGAAGGAATTATCTCAATGTTATTGTATTCCTATCACCTTGCCTGGAGCACAGCGACATGCAATATTGATATTCTACTTGCAAAAGATCACTGAGCCAGTGGTTGTAACCAAGCCTGGATTCATATCCAGGGCTCCCTTGGGTCAAAATCCTTGGTTTTTTCATCTATAAAATAGCAACAGTAATACCTACTTTGAAGTGTGACATAAAAATGATAATAACATATGACCTGGGAGAGCACCCCACTGCTGCTCCTGGTGAAGGGCTGGAAGACCCACCACACACCCCCACAGGCCAAGTCCAAGACCAGGCACATGGTGCTCTCCATGTGGTTGTTATTCTTCAGTCTCTAAGTTGTGTCCAAAGCATGCCAGGCTCCTCTGTCCTCCACTATCTCCCTGAGTTTGCTCAAACTCATGTCCATTGAGTCAGTGATGCTATCTAAACATCTCATCCTCTGCCACCCTGTTCTCCTTTTGCCTTCCATCTTTCCCAGCATCGGGGACTTTTCTCTGTGTGGACCCAGCATGACTCTCGGTACTGCCAGACTGTGCATATCCTCAGGCTGAAGTTAGTGCCCAAGGTGCAGGATAAGGTGAAGCAAGCCCAGGCCAGATCCTGGCAGAGTGCAAGACGCTGGAGGACAGCAGTGAGTGCTCAGAGCTGACAGCCTGGAAGCAGGTCAAGAAGCTGGAGCAGAAGAAACAGCCAGCCAAGGAGAAGGCCCCTCAGGCTGGAGAGGTGCAGGCCTGGGCATGACTCAAGGAGCCAGAGGGGCTACAGCTATAGGAGGAAATGAAAACTTCCTCACCAAGAGAACTCAGATATGCAGGTGCAAGATGCATTGGATTCCTAGAAAACTACCACCCTGGGCCATTCCCAGCCTAGGAATCTTACTTCCCCAACCAGGGATGGAACCTATGCCTCTTGCAATAGAAGCGTGGAGTCTTAACCACTGGATCACCAGGGAAGTCCCTGTAATAAAAACACTTTTTCTGAGGAAGGCTCAGCCTACTCCAGCACAGCCCTCACCTTCCAGCCTCTGCACCTACCACTTGGTCAGAAACCACATGGGCTCATCTCACAGAGGAGCAGACCAGGTCATGGTACCCCTGGGCAGCCAGGTCATCTCTGAGTATCCTTAAGAATGTTGTTGTTCAATCATCCAGTCATGTTTGACTCTTTGCAACCCCATGGACTGCAGCATGCCAGGCCTCCCTGTCCCTCACCATCTCCCAAAGTTTGCCCAAGTTCAGGTCCATTGCATCGGTGATCCCATCCAGCCATCTATGCTTTGACGCCCCGTTCTCCTTCTGCCCTCAATCTTTCCCAGCATCAGGGACTTTTCCAATGAGTCGGCTGTTCACATCAGATGACCAAAATACTAGAGCTTCAGATTCAGCATCTTCAAGGATAGTAGGTAGCAAATTACAACCCATTGGTCAAATCTGAGCTGCTGCGAATTAGCCAAGCCTTATCAGAATGTACACACACATGGTGATGATAATAAGAACAGCACATATCAAATACTTATTCTTAAACTGATTATTTTATTCTTTTTCTCCTGTAGACTTAATCCTCTTCAGAATCTTTGCAGATTATAAAAACCCATATGAGAACTCTCAAAACTCTGAAATGAAGGTATCACGGCTATAAGAGATAATCCCAACTTTGCAAATAAAATGATGTTTTTAACTCAGTTTGCAACTGTCTCTGCTGATGAGAGAATGCAAAATAGTGGATAATCAAAAGTCATTTATACATAGTTGGGGACCTTGTTCTGTGATGAGCTCAGCAGTAAATTTTCTTTCCTAATTGCATTTTGCCTACAGCGGCACGGAAATGAGTGGATTGTGTAAGCATCTGTTGACCAGGTGATAAAGAAGATAATCATTGGGTAGGACAGGAACAGAAACCATTTTTAAATGTTTTAAAATTCTCCGTGGAATCCTCAGAGCAGATAATCCAATGAAGCAGAGCAGTGAATGTCAACAAAGTATAAGACATTATTTTGTTTGACTCCATCATTATGACTTTTAACATAGCATTATATTTTTTATTTTGCAATAACTAAAAACAATTTCAGCTACTTTAGTTAGAAGAACTTTTATTAACTATAAGATTTAATACCACTTGAGGACTCTCTTGTTTCAATTACCATCTTCTTAAAATAGCACAAGAAATGTTTGAAGTATTATTCATTCTATTCATAAGTTAATGCTCTTTTAATTCTGTGAGTGAAGTGGATTAAAAATTCTTTATGGAATGCTGCTGATCCACAGATCACAGTAGGTGGAGCTGGGCTTTAGAGAACAAAATGATTCCTCTGTGCCTGTAAAATATGATTGGGGAGCCAGGATAGGACATATAAAAGCATAAACTGGTTTGCAGTGAAAGTGTAGCAGGGTCAACTGAACTGGGACCTGTCATCTGAGGTATGCCTCCTGAGATTTGCAGGTGCAAGGCATTGCTAGAGGATTCTTTTCTTAAATGTCATTAAAGGGACTTCCCTGGTGATCCAGTGGCTAAGACCGTACACTCCCAATGCAGGAGGCCCGGGTTTGATCCCTGGTCAAGGAATTCGATCCCACATGCCGCAACTAAAGATCCTGCATGCTGCAACTAAAGATCCCACATGAGCAACTAAAGATCCTGCATGCTGCAGCAAAGACCTGGCACAGCCCAAACAAATAAACAAGTTTTTAAACGTCGCCCTAGTGACATCAGCATCATGGCTTCATGATGCTCCCATGGTCACGTCCCTTCAATCTACAGCTCGTAAAACATCCGTAACTCAACGAAGGCTCCGCTGCCGGACACACCAGGATGCCAGAGAGATCCACAGGTCTGTGGCCCGCACGGGAGTGGGCTGGAACGGCACAGAGCAAGCAGAACCCAGGAACAATGGAGGCGGTGCCCACAGCCCCAGCCCCAGAGAACGCAGCAGCAGCAGGGCTGCCACCGCGGCTCTGGCCTCCCCGCAGCACAGGGGTCGGGGCGGTGGCAGCGGGCCTGGCCAACCTGACAATCGGACGCGGCAGAGGCACCTGCAACCTTGGCTCACCAACCTTCCCTCTCCGCAGTAGTGGTGCCCGCGACACCGAACGCGGCACGGAGGTCAACATCCCGGGGCCCCCAGTGGCAACGCCAGCGCAGCAGGGACACTGAAAGTGGCAAGCCCGCCGCAGCCGCGGCAGCCCCAGCAGCGCAAGCAGTGATGGCAGGCTGGGGCAGAAAGCACCAGTTCAGTGTGTGGCCAGAGAAAGCGCGGGGAAGGGAAACCGAAAATTTGTGCTGTAGCGCCACCTACTGAAAAGTGAAAGAAAGGCCTCTAATTACCGACCTGTTGAATTGTTGCGAGTTTTCAAAAAAAAAATTTTTTTTTTTAAAAAAACACATTTGTTACTTCAAATGCACTGGCAAAGGAGTAGCACATCAAGGCACCATGAAAAACCGTGGTCACAGAATCACAAAAAGAAAATGACAATTCTCCAGCAACCAAACATAAAGTCATGAAAGACTGTGATCTAACTGACAGAATGCAAGACAGCTGTCATGAAGAAACGCAGCAAGTTAGAAGAAAATTCAATAGATGCAGAGAAAGCCTTTGACAAAACTCAACATCCATTTATGATAAAACCTTCCAGAAAACAGGAAAAGAAGGAACATAGCTCAACATAATAAAAGCCATATATGACAAACCCTCAGCAGACATTTTCCTCAATGGTGAAAAATTGAAAGCATTTCCCCTAAAGTCAGGAACAAGACAAGGGTGCCCACTCTCACCACTACTATTCAACATAGTGTTGGAAGTTTTGGCCACAGCAATCAGAGCAGAAAAAGAAATAAAAGGAATCCAGATAGGAAAAGAAGAAGTGAAACTCTCACTGTTTGCAGATGACATGATCCTCTACATAGAAAACCCTAAAGACTCCACCAGAAAATTACTAGAGCTAAACAATGAACAATGTAAACTTGCAGGATATAAAATTAACACACAGAAAGCTCTTGCATTCCTATACACTAACAATGAGAAAACAGAAAGAGAAATTAAGGAAACAATTCCATTCACCATTGCAACAAAAAGAATAAAATACTTAGGAATAAATCTACCTAAAGAAACAAAAGACCTATTTATAGAAAACTATAAAACACTGGTGAAAGAAATCAAAGAGGACACAAGTAGATGGAGAAATATACCATGTTCATGGATCAGAAGAATCAATATAGTGAAAATGAGTATACTACCCAAAGCAATCTATAGATTCATTGCAATCCCTATTAAGCTACCAACGGTATTTTTCAGAGAACTAGAACAAATAATTTCACAATTTGTATGGAAATACAAAAAACCTCAAATAACCAAAGCAATCTTGAGAAAGAAGAATGGAACTGGAGGAATCAACCTGCCTGACTTCAGTCTCTACTACAAAGCCACAGTCATCAAGACAGTGTGGTACTGGCACAAAGACAGAAATATAGATCAATGGAACAAAATAGAAAGCCCAGAGATAAATCCATGCACCTATGGACACCTTATCTTTGACAAAGGAGGCAAGAATATACAATGGAAAAAAGACAACCTCTTTAACAAGTGGTGCTGGGAAAACTGGTCAACCACTTGTAAAAGGATGAAACTAGAACACTTTCTAACATCATACACAAAAATAAACTCAAAATAGATTAAAGATCTAAACATAAGGCCAGAAACTATGAAACTCCTAGAGGAAAACACAGGCAAAACACTCTCCAACATAAACCACAGCAGGACCCTCTGTGACCCACCTCCCAGAATATTGGAAATAAAGCAAAAATAAACAAATGGGACCTAATTAAAATTAAAAACTTCTAAACAACAAAGGAAACTATAAGCAAGGTGAAAAGATAGCCTTCAGAGTGGGAGAAAATAATAGCAAATGAAGCAACTGACAAAGAATTAATCTCAAAAATATACAAGCAACTCCTGCAGCTCAATTCCAGAAAACTAAAAGACCCAATCAAAAAGTGGGCCAAAGAACTAAACAGACATTTTTCCAAAGAAGACATACAGATGGCTAACAAACACATGAAAAGATGCTCAACATCTCTCATTATCAGAGAAATGCAAATCAAAACTACAATGAGGTACCATTACACAGCAGTCAGAATGGCTGCTATCCAAAAGCATACAAACAATAAATGCAGGAGAGGGTGTGGAGAAAAGGGAACCCTCCTACACTGTTGGTGGGAATGCAAGCTAGTACAGCCACTATGGAGAACAGTGTGGAGATTCCTTAAAAAAAAACTGTAAATAGAACTGCCATATGACCCAGCAATCCCACTACTGGGTATACACACCAAGGAAATCAGAATTGAAAGAGACACGTGCACCCCAATGTTCATCGCAGCACTGTTTATAATAGCCAGGACATGGAAGCAACATAGATGCCCATCAGCAGACAAATGGATAAGAAAGCTGTGTTACATATACACAATGGAATATTACTCAGCCATTAAAAAAATTCACTTGAATCAGTTCTAATGAGGTGGATGAAACTGGAGCCTATTATACAGAGTGAAGTAAGCCAGAAAGAAAAACACCAATACAGTATACTAATGCATATATATGGAATTTAGAAAGATGGTAACAATAACCCTGTATGCAAGACAGCAAGAGAGCCACAGATGTATAGAACAGTCTTTTGGACTCTGTGGGAGAGGGCGAGGGTGGGATGATTTGGGGGAATGGCATTGGAACATGTAAATTATCATATGTGAAATGAATTGCCAGTCCAGGTTCGATGCATGAGACAGGATGCTTGGGGCTGGTGCACTAGGATGACCCAGAGGGATGGGATGGGGAGGGTAGTGGGAGGGGGTTTCAGGATGGGGAACACATGTACACCCATGGTGGATTCAAGTCAATGTATGGCAAAACGAATATAATGTTGTAAAGTAAAATAAATTAATTCATTAATTAAAAAAAATTCAACACACAAAAAATAAAACAAAACAAAAAGACAACTCAGATAGGCAGTTTAATGAGCTCAGGGATATCAACAAATAGAAATAATATTTTACCAAAGAGATTGAAACTCTGAAATAGAATAAGACAGAAATTCTGGAACTTAAGAACTCAGTGCATTAGAAATCACTGGAAATAGAGCAGATCATATGGAATTCAAAGATAGAAATCTAGAAATGATTCAGGTAGACAAGGACAGAGAACTAAATTTTTTGATGAAGAAACTATGAGAACTACCTGACTCCTTTAGAAAAGGCAACATAAAGATAAGGATATCCCAAAAGGAGAAGAGAGGGAGAAGGGAGCAGAGAACTTATTTGAAGAAGTAACAGCTGAGGACTTCCCAAACCTGGGGGAGTAATTGGATGTACAAGTACACAAAGCTAATACAGCACTTAATAATGCAAAATAGACCCTCTAAGGCATTCCCTGGTGATCCAGCAGTTACTCCTTACTCCCAATGCATGGAGTCCAGATTCAGTCCCTGGTCAAGAAACTAGATCCTGCATGCTGCAACTAAGACTCTGTGCAGGCAAATAAATGAATAATTAAAAAATAAAAGACCTTCTCCAAGACACAGTATATTAAAATTGTCAAAAGTCAAGAATTAAAAAAGAATTTTAAAGGCAACCAGGGATATAAAGACAGTAACCTACAAAGGAATATCCATCAGGCTATCAGCATATTTCTCAGCAGAAACTCTACAGTCCAGGAGAGAGTGGAATGGCATATTCAAAATATTGAAAAATAAAAAACTGTCCACCGAAAAATTATATGCAGCAAAGTTAACTTTCCCAGACAAACAAAAGCCGAGGGAGTTCATCACCATTAGACTTACCTTATAAGAGATGTTGAAAGGAACTCTTCTACCTGAAACAAAAGACAAAAGTAAATAAAACTTTGATCAGGTGATAGAATCAAAAAATTTCAACTCTGTATCTGAATAGGTTGTTAAACACAATTATAGCATAAAGGTTAAAGTAGGGAGAAGCACTGAAAACAACTATAGCTATTTCAGTTTGATTAAGCCCATAAATAATAAGGGGTAAATTATGGAACTTATATAGACAAATGAAGATATGATGCTATTAGGAGAAAATTGACATTTTATCTGTGAGACATGGATACAAAGCTTATGGTAACCACAAAACAAAAATCTAGAGCAGAGATGCAAAATATAAAAAAGGAGAAACTGAGAAAACAAGTTGTAGAAAATCATCAAACTAAAATAGAAGACAGAAACACAAAGAAAAAAGGGAGACATAGAGCAGTCAGAAAATGAAAGGTAAAATGGCAGTACTAGACCTCGTTAATCAGTAGCCACCCTAAACATAAATGGATTGAATTCACCAATCAGAAGATGCAGAGTGGCTGGCTAGATTAGAAAACAAGACCCAACTAAATGCTGCTTCTGGGAGACTCCATCAAGACATAAATTTATTAATATGTATCCCAGGTGGTACTAGTGGTAAAAGGGGAAAAAAAACAGCCTGCCAATGCAGGAGATGTAAGAAACTCGGGTTTGATCCCTGGATCGGGAAGATCCACTGGAGGAGGAAATGGCAACGCACTCCAGTATTCTTGCCTGGGAAATCCCGTGGACAGAGGGGCCTGGAGGGCTACGGTCCACAGGGTCACAAAGAGTCAGACACGACTGAAGTGACTTAGCATGAACATATGCACCTAACTTAGGAGCACCAAAATATGTAAAATAATTATTAACATACCTAAAGTGAAAAATTAACAGCAACACAATAACAGCAGGGAAATTTTGCAAGGCACTTACATCAGTGGATAGAAAGTCAATAAGGAAACATCGGCCTTAAATGAAACATTGAAACAGATAGACCTAACAGATATACATAGAACATTCCATTCAAAAGCAGCAGAATACAAGTGCATGTGGAACATTCTCAGGGACAGACTGTATGCTGGGAGACAGACCAGTCTTAGTTAATTTCAAAAGATTAAAATCATAGCAAGCATCTTTTCCAACCACAAAGATATAAAACTAGAAATCAACTATAAAAAGAAAGCTGGGAAAATCACCAATATGTGGAGGCTAAACAGTATGCTATCAAACAACTATTGGGCCAATGAAGAAATCAAAGAGAAATTTTTAAATACTTGAAGGCAAGTGAAAATAAAAATATAATATGCCAATATCTATGGGAGACAGCAAAAATGATACTAAGAGGCTATTTCACAGCAATTCAGGTCTACTTCAAAATACAAGAAAAATATCTCAAAAACAATCTAAACTTACACATAAATGAAGTAGAAAACAAAGACCAATGGGGTAGAAGGAAGAAATAGTACAGATCAGTGCAGAAATAAATGAAATAAAGACCAAAAAGACAAGAGAAAGGATCAGTGAGCCTAGGAATTGTTTCTTTGGAAAGATAAACAAACTGGACAGATGTTTAGCGATACTCACTAACGGGAAAAGAGAGAAGGCTTAGACAAATAAAATCAAAAGTGAAAGAGGAAAAAAAATTTCAGCTGCCATGTAAATGGAAAGGATTAGTAAGAGAATTAGTAAGAGAATACTTTGAATAGCTATACACCAACTAACTGGACAAGCTAGAAGAAATGGACAAATTACTTGGAACAATCATAAAATTTTCCAAGACAGAACATGAAGAAATAGAAAATCTGAATAGACCAATCACTAGAAAGAGACTTGAAACAGTAATTAAAAAAAAAAAAAAAAAACCTCTCAAAAAAGCAAATGTTCTGACCAGATGGATTCACAGGTGAATTTTACCAAACATTCAAAGACAAACTTAATACTGATCCTTCTCAAACTCTTCAAAAAATTTGAACAGGAGGGAATGTAAAAATGCTAACACGTTAAACAAGACTAACATTACCCAGATATCAGAACCAGAAAGGGAGACCATGCCAGGCGTCCCTGAGCTTACTGTCTCCTGGAGTTTGCTCAAACTAATGCCCATTGAGTCGAGGATGCCATCCAATCATCTCATCCACTCTTGCCCCCTTCTCCTCCTGCCCTCAGTGTTTCCCAGCATTAAGGTCTTTTCCAATGAGTCAGCTCTTCACATCATATGGCCAAATATTGGAGCTTCAGCTTCAGCATCAGTCCTTCCAATGAATATTCAGGGTTGATTTCCTTTAGGATGGACTGGTTTGATCTCCTCGCTGTCCAAGGGACTCTCAAGAGTCTACTCCAGCACCACAGCTTGAAAGCATCAATTCTTCAGCGCTTGGTCTTTTTTATGGTCCAGCTCTCACATCTGCACATGACTCCTCAAAAAACCATAGCTTTGACTACACAGCCCTTGTCAGCAAAGTGATGTCTCTGCTTTTAAATATGCTGTCCAGGTTCATCATAGCTTTTCTTCCAAGGAACAAGCATCTTTTAATTTCATGCCTGCAGTCACCATCTGTAGTGATTTTGGAGCTCAGGAAAATAAAATCTGTCACTATTTCCACTTTTACCCCTTATACTTGCCAGGAAGTGATGGGACCGGATGCTGTGATCTTTGTTGTTTTGCATGTTGAGTTTTAAGCCAGCTTTTTCATTCTCCTCTTTTATAGATATATATTCCACCAAAAAATAAATAAATAAATAAAAATAAAAACTATTAAAAAAATAAATGAACACAGAAAAGGTGCAGAGGACAAAATAAATATACAAAATCATGGCAACCCGCTTCAGTATTCTCACCCTAGAGAGTCCCATGGATGGAGGAGCCTGCTGGGCTATAGTCTATAGGGTCACAAAGAGTTGGATACAACTGAAGCGACTTAGCACGGTGCATTTCTACACACTAATAGTGAACCAGCAAAAAGAGAAAATATTAAGAAAGTACACTTCATATTCTTAGTTATTCAGGATGTAAAGACCAAGCAGAATATTTGAAGGTACACTTTGGGCAGTCTTTAAAAAAAAAATAACCTAAACCCGGGGAAATGACGGACTTTTACAAGGAAATCTCTAGTACCTTTCACATTATGGCCAGTAGCTGTACACATTAATATATTATTTCTATAATTCAGTTTTCCAATTTGTATAAAAATCCCTGAAGTATTTAGCATTTGGGTCAATTACACTTTAAGGAGCTATCTTAAGAAAATAAAAACACAGCGAAAACATCTCATTGCAGCACTATTGATTATAGAGTGAAAGATCTAAATTTCTAACAATAACAACATATATGTAATTTTAAAAATCATGTTTTCAAAGATTATTTCATAGCCAGACAAGATGATTACAGTGTAATTATTAAGTAAAATACTCACATAGAGAAAATTATCCCATATACCTATATGAATGTGTATAGGGGGAATAGGGGAGTATGGTAGAAAATTTGCCAGGTATTGCTAGGGTTGTGATGATGAATCATTTTTGCTTCTCATTTTCAACTTCCTGTATCATCACAAACGTCTGTAATAAACATATGTAGTCTTTAGAAGTACGGGATTTATTTCAGTAACTAGATCCAGGTTCTCAGAGTACATAGAATAAGCATACACCTCACTTTAGAGGATGGTTCCTCAAAAGAGGCTTCAAGACTGGAGCTTATTTTCCTGCAGCTATTTCTAATTATCCAGTTCCTTTTTGGAGCTACACTTTGCAACTTGGTCTATGATATACAAAGTTTAAAACTGTTAGCTTAAAAGCATAGTATGTTCTGTGCTCCTTGTCTGGAGGCAAGAAGACCCATGAAGAGGCTGTTGCAATGGTCTGCATCAGAAATGATTACCCTGAACCAAGGCAGTGACTCTGTGTGTGTGTGTGTGTGTGTGTGTGTCTAAGTGGGAACTTCAGTTAGCCCACCCAGCCCACATGTACCCTCAGCCTGAAATGATCTTCGTCTTTGCTCAGCCAGATCTTCCTTCATGCTACCATTCAAATGCCTCCTCCATAAAACCCTTCATATTTTGTATTTTGAAGCAACCACAGATACAGAAAAGTTTCAGGTACAGTACAAAGCTCTTTCTTAAACCGTTTGAGAATAAGTTACCCAACTAATGCTCCATCACCACCCCTGAATACTTTCTCATGCATTCCCTACCAAAACAGACATTCTCTACATAACCAATTACAACCAGCAAAATCAGAACGTTAATATTGAAATATTAATGCCATCTATTCCTCATCAAGTCATGCTTTTTTTTCCCAAAGCAGAAGGATCATGTTTAGAATCAATGTCTCATTAATCTCATTCAACCTAGAGTAGCATCTGTCTTAACCTTCATGACTTCACACTTGGAAAATCACAGGCCAGTAGCTCGTTGTTCACTTGCTTTGTCGTGTCCAACTCTGTGACCACATGGACTGCAACTCTCCAGGCCTCCCTGTCCTTCACCATCTCCTGGAGTTTGCTCAGGCTCATGTCCATTGAGTCAGTGGTGCCATCCAACCATCTCATCCTCTGTCGTCCCCTTCTCCTCCCGCCTTCAATCTTTCCCAGCATCAAGGTCTTTTCCAATGACTACACTCTTTGCATCGGGTGGCCAAAGTATTGGAGCTTCAGCTTCAGTATCAGTCCTTCCAGTGAATATTGAGGGTTAATTGCCTTTAGGATTGACTGGTTTAATCTTCTTGCTCTCCAAGGACTCCAAGCGTCTTCTCCAACACCACAGTTTGAATGCCTCAATTCTTTGGCACTCAGCCTTCTTTCTGGTCCAACTCTCACATCCATACATGACTACTGGAAAAACCATAGCTTTGACTAGATGGACATTAGTCAGCAAAGTAATGTGTCTGCCAGTAGAATATCTATCAATTTGGGCTTGTCTGGTATTTCCTTATGACTAGATCCAGGTTATATATCTTAGCAAAAATAAAACAGAAGCTATACAGTAGTCCTATTAAATAGTACATAACTGCAATTTTTACTACTATTGGTTATATTCACTTTGGCCACTTGATCAAGATGATTTCTGCCAGTCTTCTCAACTTCTCAAATCTTTTCCTCTATGTAATTAATATTATAGGGCTATACTTTGAAACTTTTAATTTATGTGTTCATTTATTTTTATATAAGTACACACTCAGTCACCATGAAGGTCTTCTTCACTCTCACTCATTCCTCTGCGGATCAAAAGTTTGCAAAGGAAAATCAAATTAATATTTTTAATGGAAAGTACTGTGTATTACATTCTGTTGCTGGAAAGATACTTTTGGTGCAGCTAGAAGGATGGCAGCACCAAAGGGAACACTGGAGGATGTTATGGAAGAGAGAAGAAAGGGGATGAGAAAATAAGAAATTAAAAAGTTGGGAGTGAGGAAGATACAAGGAGGGAGATGGAAAAGATGACCTAGGTGAGAAAAGGCAGATGAGGGAGACCGGACAAGAGAAATGTAGAAAGGCGGTGGTGGAGTGACATTCGGGAGGATCTGACTTGGTCACCAAATCCCAGGTACTCCGACCATATAATCAGCTCCCAAACAGAGACAGTGTCAAAATGGAAAAGTATTGACTATCCCAGGATCACTGATATGTCTAAGTTATGCAGGAATTGTTAGTTCATATACTTCCTTTAGGGCTTCCCTAGTAGCTCAGGTGGTAAAGAATCCACCTACAATGCAGGACACCCCAGTTCAATTCCTGGGGCAGGAAGATCCCCTGGAGAAGGGATAGGCTACCCACTCTAGTATTCTTAGACCCCTCTGGTGGCTCAGACTATAAAGAATCCACCTGCAATGTGGGAGACCTGGGTTCGAGTCCTAGGTTGGGACAATCCCCTGGAGGAGAGCATGGCAACCCACTCCAGTATTCTTGCCTGGAGAATCCCATGGATAGAGGAGCCTGGCAGGCTACAGTCTGCAAAGAGTGGGATTGCAAAGAGTGGGGCACGGCTGAATGACCAAGCACAGCACAGCACATACTTCCTTTAATGTATTGTACAACCGGGGACTTCCCTGGTTAAAACTCTGGGTTTCCACTGCAGTGGGCATGGATTTGATCCCTGGTCAGGGAACTAAGATCTCACACGTTGTGCGGTGCAGCCAATAAATAAAATAATATAACTTAAAAATATGTATATTCTGTACAACTGAATCAAACTAGCATCTGGAAGATTAGTGTAGTGAATTTCTAGATTTTGTCTGTGTTTGCTTACTGACACCTGTAAGTAATTTCTATTTTGAGAGTCACTTTTGGAAACTACACAGGCCTTGTGACAAGGTCAAAACTTTAATGAGAAAAAATATTGATACTATATGTATGAATGGAACACCTGTAACTCTTAGCATCACACTGATTTCACTGCTTTGATAAAGAAACTACATATCCTGTAGCTCATGGCATCAATTTATCAGACAAAATCCCTTACCAAGGGGTTTCCCAGATGGTTCAGGGGTAAAGAATCTGTCTGCCAATAGAGGAGACACAGGAGATGTGGGTTCAATCCCTGGGTCAAGGAGATCCCCTGGAGGAGGAACTGGCAACCCACTCCAGTATCCTTGCCTAGAAAATTCTATGGACAGAGGAGCCTGGCAGGCTACAGTCCATGGGGTTGCAGTGTTGGACATAATTTAGCGACTAAATATGCACACATCCCCTACCAACCACCCAGAGGATCTTATTTCCAGTGCTATGGTCTTGTCAAAGCCCTGGTATTAAACCATTGCCTTTTAAACAGTTTTGGTTCAGAAAAGTTTTAGCAAAATACAAAGTTCTTTTCTAGTACACCTAAGATTGCTGGATTTCCAAAAGGTATTCTGGAAACACAACAGAACTCAAAGCAAAAGATTTGGAGAAAAGGAATACCCATTCTCTGAATAACTTGATAGTTAATTCATTTTGGTTTAATTAGCAGATATTTTTAGCTGAGGTAAGACTTTCCACATACTTCCTACAGGTGATGTTATGTATACAACTGAAAGTATTGGTAGAGAACATAAGCTGCCTTCCTAACATCTACTCTTTCTTCCTAATAGAATTCTAATTTTGTTCAGAGATCTCCCCCAACAGACTGAGCGTAAAGAGACCTCATTTTGAATTTGTTCTTGCAGTCATCACATGCATTGCTCTGGCTCCTGCTGTAGAAAGAGAAGTCGTGTGACCTCTGCTGTCCAATCATAGATGGGGCAAAACATCCTTTCTCTATTAGGATGCGAACAGAAACATTTGTTGGATCAGATAGTGCTGATACATACCTTGCAGTCACAAGCAAAGATGGTCTAAATTCATTGCCATCACACAGAGTATCGCAGAGTAGAAGTATGGATAGAATTTGGATCTCTGATGACATCACTGAATTACTGAGTCACCAACCCGACTAAAACTAGCTCTGTTTCCAGACTCTCTGTTATGGAAGACAATAAACTTCTTTACTATATACTTCTTCATTGAATTGAGCTTTCATATTTACAGTCAGAAATATCCCAGTTAATTAAACCATTTCCAAGCTCCAGTCTGAAAGCCAAAATTACATGCAAATATCCATGTCAACTTTGCAGTGCCAGGGAAAGTGCTTTTATAGGTCAGAGTCAAGAGTGACAAGGTCTTCTCAGCTTCCTGGCAGAAAGAAATCTGAAAACAATTGGAAATGCTGGAGCTCTCTTTGGAGATTCCTCCTGTTTAAACAACTTTAAGACTTCAATGTAAATTCATAATCCTTTCTTTTCTGGCATAGAGAAAAATCAATAATACCAGCTTTGCCAAGGGAAACTCATCGATTTGAGTTTTTCAACACAAAAGAAGCTTGGAAAAATTTGATGTTCTTTGACAACAATCTCCCTTTGAGTCACACTTTTTAGCCCCAGATTCCATCAAAGTAAAAATGTCATAATTAATTTAGTGCTCAAGATAACTTTCACACTGCTATGTCAAATTCTTTTTCAAGTTTAAGATCAGAAGTCTTAATTTGAGCAGAGTTAATGGTTACTTTTTAGGAGGGTTTTTGTTTTGCTTTGTTTTGTTTTCACAAATTAGATTTATTTCAATTTTTCCAGAAAGTCACTATTAGATTTTACATGATTTTGTCCATGGACAAATTATTCTGGTCAAAATCAATTTCCAGTTGAGTAAAATAAATTACGTGAATTTGTTATGTATATGTTTTATGTCTTTTTCTAGGGAGAAAAAAATTATGTTTTCTTCTGGTTCACAAATGAGTCATGACTCAAGAAGTTAAAACTGTTGCTGGAGAATGGATAATAATTGTAGGCAGTCAGAAAAATAACCACAACAGGGGAAAGAACAAGAAGAAATAAAATAAGATGTATCTAAAGAGTTTTGAGGGACTTCCCTGGTGGTCCAGTGGGTTAGACTCCACCCTTCCAATGCAGGGGAGCTGGGTTTGATCTCTGGTCAAGGAACTAAATCCCACATGTCTCAACTAAAGATCCTAGCACAGCCAAATAAATAAATATTTTTCAAAAATAAAAATTATTGTTTAAAGAAAGAAATGAACATATTTGGTTCTATAACAACTTTGGTACACATGTGGGGCTAAAGTATACAGTTTTGAATCCTTTCCATTTTGTTAATGTTAGCTTTTAGTCATCATACCTCTCATGTTGGCAACTTTCTGAATATAAACAAATACATATTTTATAATCATTAACTTTCTGACAGTAAATCCAATCCTTTTCCTGTCATGCAGAAGCACTCTCCTAGCTCCATAATCTTGGCAGTACTTTATTACTGTCAAAGAGCAGTGTTTATGTAAACGTGAGACCATCTGCTTTGACTCCACCTCCAAACTACGCTCATTCACATTCGATTCATACTTCTCTTTTGAGTCACTGTGAGCATAAACTGTGTCTGGAAGTGTGGGTAGGTGTGTGCAGATAATTTACTGAACTGATCAACAGGAAGGCCATGTGTCTGGACAATCTGAAAACTACCAGTAGCTCATGATGTCTGTCTTTTCAGGAACTGATTGTATAGGTTTTGTGTGTGTGTGTGTGTGTGTGTGTAATAGTCACTCAGTCATGTCTGACTCTTTGCAACCCCATGGACTGTAGCCTGCCAAGTTCTTCTCTCCTTGGAATTCTTGGAATGGTTGCCATTCCCTTCTCCAGGGTATCTTCCAGACCCAGGAGTGCTAGGTCTGGAAACCTGGGTCTCCTGCATTGCAGGCAGATTCTTTACCATCTGCGCTAATATGGTTCAGTGGAAAATGTTCTGGACTTTGGGTTTGGAGGCACTGGTTATCATCTGTCTTTTCACTAACAAGCTGTAGGGCTCTGCAACTCCTTTCACCCAGCCAGCTTCTCTTTTTATTTCCATAAAAAAAAAAAAGGTTGAGGCAACAGAGGCTCTTGATGTCAGTTCCAGCTGACACTTAAAATTCTGTGCTTGTCATGCAAGACTCTAATTACCATACCTAGCAGGAACCATCATTTTGCTGCTTATTGGTAGTTTTATTGTGAAAGGGCTTTTTTTTTAACTGAAGTAGAATTGATTCACGTCGTGTTAGTTTCAAGTGTACATCAAAGTGATTCAGTTATACAAATATATCCACACACACATTCTTTCTTAGGTTCTCTTCCATTACAACCTATTATAAGATATGGAATATCCTTCCCTGTGCTACACGGTGGATCCCTGATGTTTTTCTCTTTCATACATAGTCGTAACTATTAATCCTGGGGTCCCCTGGGCTCAGACGCAAGGACTCTGCCCGCAGTGCAGGAGACCCGGGTTTGGTCCCTGAGTTGGAAAGATCCCCGGGAGTAGGAAATGTCAACCCACTCCAGTACTCTTGCCTGGAAAACTCCATGGACAGAGGAGCCTGGTGGGCTACAGTCCATGGGGTCGCAGAGTCGACACGACTGAACGACTAACACTTTCACTTTCATCTATTAATCCTAAACCCTAATTTATCCTCCCCTACTTTCCCCTTAGCTAGTCATAAGTTTGTTTTCTATGTCTGTGAGTCTATTTCTGCTTTGTAAATAAATTCATTTGTATCACTTTTTTTAGATTCCACATATGTGATATCAAATGATATTTGTCTTTCTCTGTCTCATATCATATTTTACTTAGTATGATAATCTCTAGGGCCATCCTTGTTGTTCCAAATGGCATTATTTCATTCTTTTTTATAGGTGAATAATATTCCCATTATATATATATATATATACACTTATATATATATATGGCACCTTCTTTATCCATTCATCTGTCGATGGACATTTAAGTTGCTTCCCTATCTTGGCTATTGTAAATTGCGCTGCTATAAATACTGGGGTGCATGTATCTTTTCTAGTTAAAATTTTCATCTTTTCCAGATATATGCCCAGGAGTGAGATTGCTGGATCATATGGTAGCTCTATTTTTAGTTTTTCAAGGACCATCCATACTGGTTTTCATAGAGGCTACACAATTTACATTCCCATGTAAGTTGTGGGGTTCTGAAAGGGCTTCTTTTAAACAAACATAAAGAATGTTAAATACTCTAAATTAAGATGATGATAAACAAACAGATGACATTAAAATCCTCAGTGACTTTTTGAGAGTCTAACAGCTCTAGCCTCCCAAGAGCCTTGGCATTTCCCTGAATTGCAGAAACTGTGTTTACCATTTCACAGGTAAATATTTACATGCCTAAGTAATGACTCCACAAAGCTATGAGAAATGAAGTGGATAAACTTTGTCCTCATAAATTATCATTTATGATCCATACTTTGTCATTCAGTTCCATTGAAGAAACTCTCCTTCACATCTTTTATATCTTCTCCTGTGTCCTGGAACAGAAGAAAGAGCTGTTCGGCCACTGCTGAGGCTGAAGTGTTCCATGCAAGCTGGTACTCTGTACATAGGCAAGGAAATAATCACTTTGTTTTTAACACCTACTACATGCTGTATTGTGTGTGTCACATACGCTTTTAATTCTCACAACTCTCCTCTGATATTAAGTCCAATTTCCTGATCTCAGAGAAGTCAAGTAACTAAACCAAAGACCACCTAGTAAGCAGTGGAACTGCGATTGGAACCTGATAGTCTAGACCTGCTGCCTTCGTCTTTTTGCTGGTGGAGTAGGGGGTGATGTGCATACAGTTGCTTTACAACCTTGTGCTAATTTCTGCTGCACCGTGAGGTGAATCAGCTGTGTGCAGAATTCCCTCTCCCCCCGAGCCTCCCTCCCACTCCCGCATCCGTCCCCTGAGGTCACTATGGAGCCCAAGCTGCCCTCCTCGTGTCTTACACAACTGTCCGCCGTCTCTCTGTTTCACGCAGGGCGGTGCTCACAGGCCAATCTCAAGCCCACTCCCCTCCCGCACTGGGCCCAGATCTCCCTTGTCTATGTCTGTGTCTCTGTTCCTGCCCTGGAAATAGGTTCATCTGTATCATTTTTCTGGATTCGATACTTGTTTTTCTCTTTCTGACTTACTTTACCCTATATGACAGACTCAAGCTCTGTAGCAGAGGCAATTGATCCACCAAGGAGGCTTCTCTTTAGACGTTAAAAGCCTTATCTCTTTTTATTCTTAATTATAGACCACATTTTCCCCATAAGTATCTACCTCCTCTCTTCCACCATAATTACCCAATTGTCCAAATAACCTACTCCCTTCCTCTGTTCTCTCTAGAAATCACCTACCTTCTAAATATGCTTTAGAATATTTTACACCTCTACTGGTCTTGGAGGAATAAAAACGTGTTGGAGATACTGCCCTAGACAGCTCTCTTTCTGTCTTATACGGGATCTCCTCAGAACAGACCGAGATGGAAAGTTATGTTCAGACTTTGGTTGGGGAGTCCTCTGAGGAGATTCGCCTGCAAGGAAATGAATAAAGAAGGACTGAGGAAGCGTGAACCCAGGAGCAGGTCAGCTCTCAAGAGGCGTCTGGGATGAGCCCCACAGTGCTCACTACATCCCATCAGACTGGAGAGCTGGATTTCTGTCTTCAGTATAATTACCTCTTTCTCTTCCCAACAAAGGGTTTCTCTCTTGGGAAAATAAATGGAACAAAGGAAGATGATAAAAGTTCTAAAAATAATAGAATGAAACTGGGAGATCTGAAGGAAAGTCAAATCTATGTGGAAAAAGCATATTACTGATTCAGCATCAAGCCACACAATTATACTCCATCTACCATGAAACTTCCTGTGTGAGGTCCATGTTATCTGGTTAGAGAAAACGGAGAGGGGGCGCAAAGGAGGGCTCGCAACAAAGTTTAGTTAAGGATGACAGAAGGCATTGCAAATTCAGAAACGTCTTTAATATGTAATCAAAATGATGCAAATTCACCTTTTGGTTTTTGTAAATAAGGAGGATTTGATTATCTTAAACTATTAGCAAGAATATCCTTCCCTTTCTCTTCCCTGGACTTGGGTATTTTAAAATTTGTAACAGAGAGAACCATCTTTTTAGATCTACCTTAACATGTTGTTTCAATTGAATTTAGCCAAACCCCAAAAGAAAATCCTCTCCTAAGACATAATTAATTTACATAAAGTGTTGATTTAGCAGCTGCTTAATTAACATCATGGGCTTCCCAGGTGGCGCAGTGGTAGAGAATTAGCCTGCCAATGCAGGAGATGCAAAAGACATGGGTTCGATCCCTGGGTAGGGAAGATCCTCTGGTAACCTGCTGCAGTATTCTTGCCTGAAAAATTCCATGAACAGAGGACCCTGGCGGGCTACAGTCTGTGAGGTCACAAAGAGTTGACCACAACTGAGTGAGCATACACACAAATTAGGAACATAGATTTCAAGATTTTCTAGGTTCTTCTGGTCAAACTTTAAAGATATACTTTCAAAATATATATATACACCTCGGATTCTGTGATCAGGGGCTCTCGGTGACTAAAAGATGTTGAGGAAAATGTAAAGCTCTAAGTTAAAGGTATCAAGTCAAACACATTGGCGGTGTTATCTATGCTAAAGACAATTATTTACTTTTGTTCTAGTAAGAGATAATATAGTAAATATTGCAAATAATGCTCTTAGGCTAATATAATCAAATCCATTAATGTCTCAATAACCACTCTAAAGTTTTGAGGAATGTTTGCATATAAAAAATAAAGAGGTATGTATGTATATAGTTAAAATAGTCTTCATAATTTTTAGTGTCCTAAGAATTATATTAAAAGCACTTTCCAAGGCTGTTTCTAAAGGAGCCATCATTAATATTTCATTTTAAATAAATTATTCTAGGAATAGGAGATAAATCTTTGGAAGGCAAAGTTTTTATCTGTTTTTCACACCATGTCTCCAGCAAGTGGAAGAGTAACTGACATAGAATAGGTGCTTAATAAATATCTGTTGAATTAATAAATTAGGGCAAGTACAGTGAGGACTAGGAAAAAATACAACAAGAACTGGCGCTGGCCATTCAGTGACCGCACTTTGTCTTAGAAAGAGAACTAGCAGGTATTTAAAGCAAACGGATTCAATCCAGATTTGGATTAACACTAAAGCACTCTATTGAAATCTGTCCAAATTCTTTCCACAATCTTAGGTTTTTACATAAATGTTCTGAAATCTTTTAAAATAAAACAACAGGCATAAGCCCAGAGAGGAAGCCAGTTTATGAAATATCTTTAAAATGAATTATTCATGCTGGGAAATCAACAAATTACTTACTGGTTTAATTGTAATGCTTAACTGTGTTATCAGACCAAGAGACTGAAATGATCCTGAAAAACTCAGGAGAGACAAGAGAACTTGGCAAGTAAGGACCTGCACCCAATGCAGTCACATTAAAGACCCTAACGGCTACGTCATCATCATTGATATATAATGTGCTCTCTGGTGGCTTAGAAGGTAAAGAATCTGCCTGCAATACAAGAAACCCAGGTTTGATTCCTGGGTTGGGAAGATCCCCTGGAGAAGGGAATGGCTACCCATTCCAGTATTCTCGCCTAGAGAATTCCATGGCCAGAGGAGCCTGGCAGGTTACAGTCCATGGGGTCACAGAGTCGTAAACGATGGAGCAGCTAAGCGCAGAACGTAATCATTATAGCCAGCACCTAGAGAGCACTTCTTTCTGTGCCAAGTACTTCCTCCTCACAACAGCAGCAAGGTTCCAGGCAGGAGTCAAGACATCTGCTCTACTAAAGTTATCAAAAATTGGCAAATTAAACCTGTTGTAAAAACTACAATTTTTATCCGTCTCCCCTGAGTTGAAGATAGTCAGGGAATGACTGCCCTGACTTTTCCTCCCAGTGTCCTGCGGAACAGCTGAAACAGACAGAACCGAGGTCTGGATACAACAGGCTTGTGGGTCCTGGGGTCTTTTCTACTAACAGAACCTAAATGTGTCAACTTCAGACTTTCCCCAGTTTCACCCACCTCTAGAAAGTTTTTTCAGTGGTTGGAAAATTATTACTGAAAATGATGCTGTTTTCTCCTGGGGAGTCAAGCAGATATCCTCTGTGCCTCCATGGGACACTGCCGGGAGGAAAGAGAGTGTCCCAGTCTATCCCACCCCGAACATCTCCAACAGCCAAATGAGGAAAACTGAGGACCAAGTAGGCTCAGAAGCTTCCTCCACATCAAAGAAATGGCAAGTGGCAAAGACAGATCTTGAGTCCTAGCTCTCTGATGACTGTCCCCATCATATTCATTCTACAGTAGGGGTCCCCAACTTCAGGGATCTAATGCCTGATGATCTGAGCTGGAGCTGATGTAATAATAATAGAAATAAAGTGCACAGTTAATGTAATGCACTTGAATCATCCTAATAAACTCCCCCTCCCCTGGTCCATGGAAACATTGTCTTCTACAAAGCCCAGCCCTGATGCCAAAAAGGCTGAGGACCGCTGCTCTACAGAACACTGGAAAACTTCCACTCAGATAAGTTTGATGAGAACTGAAAGGCAAAACTCTTGAACACTCTTCTAGAAATGCTCTAATGCCTTAACCAGAGTCTCCTTTTCCCATAACTCTTTGCCACATGGTCTGAAAACATGTCATTCAAACCACTTCTTTCTGAGCCAAGTGAAGAGATGGAGTGAACAGCAAAAAAGAATAGAGAAAAGATCTAACTGTACTTCATCTTACATCAGCATATTTAAAAGTTGACTCTGTTTTGACCTTGCTACACTTGTATTACTCAATAAATACTCACTATATTGAATAATACAGGAAAGATCTTCAGTTTAGAGTTATCAATTGTGCCAAAAGCACTAATATTTTGCTTTGGCAAACATCAGACTCAGGAGCAGATGCTACATTATTCTCTTACGTGTATTTTTATCAGTCTTCATTCAACAGGTATCCAAATATGAAAGCGCTTGTTAGCTTACTTACCACCAAGTACATACACATAATTAATATGAGCTAGTTCATGCAGAATTTACCTTATTGCCTACTAACAGACTTGAACTGCAGAGTCTGAATAAATTTGACTACATGTTCCCACTAAGAAAAGGTCTTATCAGTCTAATGCCATTAAGGAAGTTCTTTCCTCTAATTTATTTTGTGGATTTCTTAGTAACCAGTTTGAATGATTCACTGTGTTTCTAAAGTTCTTTTTAAGAATTCCACTATGATAATTTAGAGTTTAGTATCTAATCTTTCATTTAGCCTTTGATCTCTTAAACTATTCTTCTGCCAATAAACTTTCCAGTCGCAATTATAGTAAGAGATTCTATAACTTATTAGAGTAGAATTTGAGATGTGGAGTGGAAACGAAATTAAAAATGTCCTTTCTTCTTCCCAAGAAGTCCTGCCAATTTTGGACACTGTTAGCATGTCTGACAGCCGAATACCTTTTGTTTCTGCTGTAATGCTTCCTAATCAAGTAAAAAATTAAAAAGGTTAAGTAACTTTAAGACCTCATAAAATCATGAGAAAAATCATTTCAGTTTTGAATAAGCCAGTAATTACTTCAGATGATGACATCCAGCTCATATGTCTTCCACTTCCTGTGGACAGATTTTCCTTGGTGTCCTTTGAAATGTTACTTTTTTTAATTTGATCATCTGTTGTTAAGGTTATTGTTCAGAGACCTGATTTAAGTATATAATATTTGGTTTTAAGATCAACAGAAGTTGTTTCCACTAACTCTTCTAGAACCAGAGCATCCTTTCTGCTCACCCACCTTAATTTTGGTTTTCAGTGAGTTTGGTTAGTTTTACTGTTGTATCCGCTATTGGAGTCATATAGTTCTAAATCATTTCACTGCCCATGACAATATAACCAGTATAGTAAAAGCTTAGAAATCATCAAATAAATGCATTTCAGTAGTATGAAAAATGTTTCTAATGAAACTTTTTCTCTGTTTCTGATTGAATAAATCTATTCATCCCACTAAGTAATTAACTTTCAAAAATAACCAATAATAAAACTGTTAAAAAGTCAGAGATCATACCTTGAATTGTAACAAAAATATATTTATTTAAATATATATACTTCTAGAGTTATTTAACTTATACTTAACGAATGTTTTTCCTGATCAATCTCCCTGATTAAATTCAACTTTATATTGGCCTGTGCTCATTTTTTTTTTGAAAGGACTATAAAAATTTTCCAAATTGGGCTTATTAACATAGTCCATCCTTCCTATTGCTGTAAGAAATTCCAATCTGATCCATTTCCTGGGGTGACTGAGTTTTGGTTGCTGCAACCCTTGCTTCAGTGGCTTCAGTAGTTAAGGTAAAGCCTCACTTCCCTAACACATCCTATGTCTGAAAGTGAAAGTCACTCAGTTGTGTCTGACTCTTTGCAACTCCATGGGCTTCTCCAGGCCAGAATACTGGAGTGGGTAGCCTTTCCCGTCTCCAGAGGATCTTCCCAACTCGGGGATCGAACCCAGGTCTCCCGCAATGTGGGCGGATTCTTTACCAGCTGAGCCACAAGGGAAGCCCAAGAATACTGGAGTGGGTAGCCTACCCCTTCTTCAGGGGGTCTTCCCAACCCAGGAATGGAACCAGGGTCTCCCGCGTTGCAGGCAGATTCTTTACCAGCTGAGCTATCAGGGAAGCCCCAGGCAAACATCTTTAAGACTCAAAGGCTACATCTTTAGACTTAAGAAACAAGAGCAGAGGTGGTTTCAGTGTGTGTCTGTGTGTGTTAGTGGCTCAGTCATGTCCACTCTGTGCGACCCCGTGGACTGCAGCCCGCCAGGCTCCTCTGTCCGTGGGATTCTCCAGGCAAGAACACTGGAGTTGTTTGCCATTCCCTTCTCCAGGGGTCTTCCCGCCCCAGGGAGTGAGCACTCATCTCTGTGTCTCCTGCAGCGGCAGGTGGGCTCTTTACCCCTGTCACCACTATGGGAGAAGCCCGGCTTCAGTACACACGTGTGTAAGATATAAAACGGCCCTCCAAGGTAAAGGGTCTATAATTCTGCTCTCACCGGGAAATCCAGGGCTCTGAGATGTTTTCACAAAGTGGATAAATGAACTTGATCGACCCACAGTCTCTCAGCCAGTCTTCCTTAACCCAAAACACAGTCCCCTGAGTTTCAGCGTTTAGAGCAATTATGTGGCCTTCACAAGGAGTCCACCCATGACCTGAACTTTAATACTGTGCCCCGAACCAATGGCCAGCATGAGTCACCAACAAGAAAAGACAGGGACCCTAGTTTTAAGTACTTGATTACACGCCTTTCCAGGTCAGGGTGACCCAGATGTTATAGCACATAATCCCTGACGTGTCAGTGGCTGACACAGCAGAAATTGAATCCGTTCTCAGACAATGGTCCATCTCAGGAACCCCTGGTTGAGTGGTAGCCCTCCCTCATGTGATGGTTTTAGACAGCCTCTTGTGTCTTTGGTCCTGCCATTCAAGGCCTGATAATCTTCTATGATCACCCAATCACGAAAGAAAGCATGGAGAAACACCCCCGCTTCTTTAAAGCATGGCCCAGAAACTAACACACATCACTTTTGCCCACATTTCAGTGATGAGAGAGTATCACAAAATCAAACCCAGGAGCAGGGGGAGGGGGAGGGTTGAAAAATACAGTCTTTGATTAGATGGCAACTTGCCAGTGATAACCCTAAACTAAAGAACAAGAAACACAAGTGTGATGTATAGCTGATCACCACCACCACAAGCATCACTGAACAACAATTGACTCACACCTGTTTTGTTCTGGATACTACATTAACATCGTGGGTCGAAAAGACCCCCTGGAGGAAGGCGTGGCAACCCACTCCAGTATTCTTGCCTGGACAATTCCATGGAGAGAGGAGCCTGGAGGGCTACAGTCCATGGGGTTGCAGAGGCAGACACAACTGAAGTGATTTAGCACAAATGCACCACGTTAATAATCAACATATGTGAAGTGACAATAATTAACTACAGTAATTAACTACAATTTATTCACTCAGTCATTCAACAAATGCTTACTGAACTTCTTTTATAAGAGGATGAATTAGGAAGTTGGGATGAACATACACACCCTACTATATGTAAAATAGGTAATCAACAAGACCTGCTGACTAGCACAGGGATCTCTCCTCAGTGGTCTGTAATAACCTATAAGGGAAAAGAATAAGAAAAAGAATAGGTACATGTATAACTATCACTTTGCTGTACACCTAAATCTAACACATCACTATAAGTCAACCATACTCCAATATAAAATAAAAATAAAATAAAGAGGGGAAAGGATGAACTTCTACTGTGTGCCACTTGCTAGGCTGTGAACAAGGGGAATAGGGCAGTGTTCCGAGTCCTGCGTAGGAGAAAGGGCTCAGCAGTTCTAAAAGAAAAACAAGAACTTTGTAGTCTTCCCCACACTTGATTAGGATTTTAAAATTATACATAGAAGGAACATCAAAATACTTTTATAGGGTGAACCTATAAAAGTAGGTTCACCTTTGAAGTGATTCCTTGAACCTTTGAAGAAGGTTCAAGAGGGAGGGGACATAGCTATACTTATAGTTGATTCACGTTGATGTATGGCAGAAATCAGCACAACACTGTAAAGCAATTATCCTCCAATTTTTAAAAAAAGTCAAAAAATACTTTTACAATGCCTATTCAGTTCAGTCGGTGAGTCGTGTCCAGCTCTTTGTGACCCCATGGACTGCAGCACACCAGGCTTCCCTGTCCATCACCAACTCCCGGAGCCTACTCAAACTCATGTCCATCAAGTCAGTGATGCCATCAAACCATCTCATCCTCTGTCATCCCCTTCTCCTCCCGCCTTCAGTCTTTCCCAGCATCAGGGTCTTTTCCAATGAGTCAGTTCTTTGCATCAGGTCCCCAAAGTACTGGAATTTCAGCTTTAGCATCAGTCCTTCCAATGAATAGTCAGGACTGATCTCCTTCAGGATGGACTGGTTGGATCTCCTTGCAGTCCAAGGGACTCCCAAGAGTCTTCTCCAACACCACAGTTCAAAGTGTCAGTTCTTCGGTGCTCAGCTTTCTTTATAGTCCAACTCTCACATCCATATATGACCACTGGAAAAACCATAGCTTTGACTAGACTGATCTTTGTCAGCAAAGTAATGTCTCTACTTTTTAATATGCTGTTTAGGTTGGTCATAGCTTTTCTTCCAAGGAGCAAGTGTCTTTTAATTTCACGGCTGCAGTAACCATCTGCAGTGATTTTGGAGCCCAGAAAAATTAAGTCTGTCACTGTTTTCATTGTTTCCCTATCTAATTGCAATGAAGTGATGGGACTGGAAGCCATGATCTTAGTTTTCTGAATGTTGAGCTTTAAGCCAAGTTTTTCACTCTCTTCTTTCACTTTCATCAAGAGGCTCATCAGAAAGTTCTTTGCTTTCTGCCATAAGGGTGGTGTCATCTGCATATCTGAGGTTATTGATATTTCTCCCGGCAATCTTGATTCCAGCTTAAGCTTCATCCAGCCTGGCATTTCGCATGATGTACTCTGCATATAAGTTAAATAAGCAGGGTGATGATATACACAGCCTTGACATACTCCTTTCCCAATCAGGAACCAGTCTGTTGTTCCATGTCCAGTTCTAACTGTTGCTTCCTGACCTGCATACAGATTTCTCAGGATGCAGGTGAGGTGGTCTGGTATTCCCATCTCTTGAAGAATTTTCCACAGTTTGTTGTGATCCACAGAGTCTAAGGCTTTGGCATAGTCAATAAAGCAGAAGTAGATTTTTTTCTGGAACTCTCTTGATTTTTCGATGATCCAACAGATGTTGGGAATTTGATCTCTGGTTTGTCTGCCTTTTCTAAATCCAGCTTGAACATCTGGAAGTTCACATTTCACATACTGTTGAAGCCTGGCTTGGTGAATTTTGAGCATTATTTTACTAGTGAGTGAGTTGAGTGCTATTGTGTAGTAGTTTGAGCATTCTTTGGCATTGCCTTTCTTTGGGATTGGAATGAAAACTGATCTTTTCCAGTCCTGTGGCCATTGCTGAGTTTTCCAAATTTGCTGGCATATTAAGTGCAGCACTTTAACAGCATCAGCATCATCTTTTAGGATTTGGAATAGCTCAACTGGAATTCCATCACCTTCACTAGGTCTGATAATGCCTAAGCCCTCTAAAATACCAACTTGGTCTTGAATATTTAAACAAATAACTTTAGAAAAGACCTCACAGATGGGATAGGATTTGGGTCCTTGAAAAAAGAAAAGGGTTCAAATGAGGAAAGTAGATGAACGAGGCAAGGAGTTCCAGGCCAAAGGAAGTTGAGTAGTGCCGGTCAGGAGATGGGCTTTAAGGGGGTGCCATTATGGCTGGGAATGATCAATTAACACGAGGGGAGGAAAGGTTGTCTTAGTCTAGGCTCGCTCAAGCTGTGTGTTAGAGAAATCGGGTCTATCTGTCCTGGTGAACAGTGAGCACCTGGAGGCAAGAACCACAGTCAGCCTTTAGCTCCAGTAGTATCCGTCCAGTTGTGTCTACCCAGCTTGGGAGAATTAAATGCAATTGAATATGTGCATCCACTCGTATATGGTGTACATGACATAACTGTGCATGTCTATGGTATACATATCCGGGGAGACTTCTTCATCGCCTTGACTTTGAAAACCAAGTGCTGTCAGATTGAGGACTTCCCTGGTGGTCCAGTGGTTGGGAATCCACCTCCCGCACAGGGGACCCGGGTTCAATCCCTGGTCCAGGAATGTTCTACGTGCCCTGGGGAAGCTAAGCCCATGCACCACAACTGCTGCAGCCACATGCCTGTAGCCGGGGCTCTGCAGCACGGTGAAAGCCACGCACCACGAGGAGGGAGGAGCCCCGGCTCAGCACAACGAGAGAAAGCTGGTGCCCCGCCACTACTGAAGTCCTTGGGTCTAGAGCCCACGCTCTGCAACGAGAGAAGCCGCACAGTGAGAGCCTGTGTATTGCAACCAGAGAACAGCCCCTGCAACTAGAGAAAGCTGATGAGCAGCAGCAAAGACCCAGTATAGCCAAAAATAAATAAATACATATTTTTTAAGTAATAAAAGAAAGCAAATTTAAAAAAAAAGCATATTGTCGGATCAAGATGGGAAGAAGATGAGTGCTCTAATGTGTCTAGGATTGGAATTCTCACTTGTATCACAAATTATATTTACTGGAATCTTTTCTTTGTACATTTCACCTTCTGCCATCCCTTCTTTCTTTGTGCAGTAAATACTAGATCTGTTTTGTCACTTAATCTTCATCCCAGAAAACTATCATTATCTATTCTATTCATCCTAAACATCTGAAGTATTGGGAAAACTGTTAAAAATTCATGATGACATTCTTTTCATGTTGTAGAAGAAATTCTGGTCATGATTATTATTTCTAACATCTAGAAGGCTGTTATTCATTATTTATGCAGTTGTAGAAGGGGGAAAATTTTGATCACTATCTTGCTGTATTTCTTGGAAACAATTAAAAAGAATTAGCATGGAGGGTCACATTTCTATCACTTTTCCCATAAAAACTGGAATTCATGAACATGGCAGTTAGAAGAAATTATTTTTCTCTAGGTGGAGCTGGGATTGAAATTAGCTTGAATCAAAATGATGGTCCTCAAGACATTTGCTGCCATTTGGAAGGACAATGACTATTTTTTTTAATTCTAGGGGGAAAAAATCTTAGCTTTTCAGATACCAATCTAGACTAGTTACTAGTGACTGATCACTAATCAGTCATAACCTTCTTTTGCTGAGTCTAGATACAAGCTCTGGATCTTCAGCCCAGCACTCCCATAGCCAGGACCCATGAGTTGGAGTTCATATGAGGTGAAACTATTTGCTTTTCCTATTAACTCTGAAGTACCTCACCTACAACAGTTTAAAAAGAAAATATATAATCCTATAATATTTGCAGAGATATCCTGCCCTTTTAAATTCTAATTAGTGCTACTAATCCCTATAAACAATTTCACCACTGCTGGAAGATAGTGAAATCTAATTAGCTGTGTTCTAGAAGGGACTGTGGCAGATAATAGCTTAGCAACTAAGAGGGTTCATCAGGGGTAAAAAGAAGCATGCAAAGTTCCCTTGGCCCCTTAGTAACCATAATATTGATGAAGGAGTAAAGAAAGGAGGCAAAAATTGACAAGTATTTTCAGTTTGGGAGTCAGACAATATAACTATGGGAAAGTCACAACACACTTCCTTTTTGAGGCAAGAATAGTCAAATACAAAGTAAACAAACAAATACAGGACCAAAAAAAGGCAAAGATACAGGACGCACGCTCTCTCGCCCCTCCGCACACCCACAGCAGACGCCACTCCCCGGTCACAGCACTACCTCCCTGAGCAGGACGCAGCCTTAAAAGGCGTCCCCGGTACACGGGGCGAGGCTCAGCTGTCACTCCCAGTCTTGTCTCTGTTGCCAGCTCCAGATTTTATTTGGATTTGACTATTTTTTCCATTAATGTCCTCTTTCCGTTTCAACCCAGGACATCACATTGTATTTAGCTGTCACAGTTCCCATCTCCTCTGGCCTGTGACGATTCCTCACCATTTTCTCCTTTTTCATGACCTTGATGTCCCTGAGGAGTTCTGACTAGGTGTGCTGCAGAAGAGCCCCAAGCTTGTTCGCGTTTTTAAATTTATTTATTGGGCTGTGCCAGGTCTTACTGGCAGCAGGAGTGATCTTGGACCTTCGCTGTGGCGTGTGGGCTGTAGTTCCCTGACCAGGGGTTGAGCCTGGGCCCCGGGCACTGGGAGCGTGGCGTTCCAGCCCCCGGCCCACCGGGGACGTACCCTTCCACCACAACCTGTTGTCTGACGCTTCTCTCATAATTAAAGTGGGCTTATGGGCTCGGGGAAGACCACAACGAGGAAGTGCCCTTCTCGTGACATCGTATCAGATCATGTCATGTCCGCATATCATCACTGGGAATAAACCCTCATCGCTTGGTTAAGGGAGTGTTACCAGGATTATTCTCTGCAAAGTAATATTTTTCCCTTCTCTACTCTATCTTTGGAAATGAGTCATTAAGTATAGTCTACCCTCAAGGGTGGGGAATTAAACTCCACTTCGTGGAGGGGAGAATATGTACCTGTATTATTTGGAATTCTTCTTTAAGGAAGATTTGTCTTGTCTCCATTATTTATTCACTTATTCAGCAATTTATATGTGTATTTACTCATAAGTCAGTCCTAAAGGGACAGTAGCCTTTCATTTTGGGGAAACTGCTTTGATGCAGACGTAGAGAATGCCCTGTGGACACCAGGTGGGAAGGGGAGGGTGGGACAGCCCGGGAGAGTAGTGCTGACATATACACAGGACCGTTCGTGAAATAGACAGCTGGTGGGAAGCTGCTCGGCTCGGGGCTCTGCAATGACCTACAGGGGTGGGAAGGGAGCTGAGAGGGAAGGGATATATGCATATATATGCTGGTTCACTCTGTTACACAGCAGAAGCTAATACAACATTGTAAAGCAATTATACTTCAATTTTTAATTAGATAAAAATAAATAAATATGTTGTATATATATCATATATAATAAATATATGTAATAAAAAATACTCCAATTTTTAAAAAATGCTACTGATGCTTATATACGTTATTTATTTATATCAGTATGGACCCCTGACTGTTTTTCTTCTCTTGATTATAATCTAATACTATGCTATTTGTTTTACTGCTCAAATTGTCCCAGCTCTTGCAGTCATTCTCATTAGGAGCTCTTTCAGTTAATGTCTCTTGAATCATCTCTTTTATAAGACTGTTTTCCCTTGTCCTCTATGGACTGGATACATCTCTTTGAAAGATGACAGGGAAAAACAATCTGTCTTGTGAAGTATAGATAAGGTTTTAGTTAATAGTTTATATTGTAGGCAAATAAAGCCTTTTAATATGAAGGGCACCTGTAGAAGTGTTATTTGCTTTTCAGCTGAGAATAAAAATGAATTTTATGAAGTACCTGTCATTTAACAGCTAGCTGGTGCTTGAGGTTGTATTAGCATATTTTTTTTTGAAGTGACATGACTTTTTTTGACCCAGCTTAATGACACAACTGAAGTACTCAATTCATCAGAGAAGATCTGGGCTCCTTCCTGTGCTGTGCACATATTTTTATTTTAAATCTTCTGCAGCACAATTGCCTTTGTACCAGACTCAAGGAAATGAGCATTTAAGCTGCCCCGCAGAGCTAAGATTTCCTACTGAGCGTCTACCTTGAGAAGTGTTGCTGTCTCAGACCACTTGGCTCCACTCCAGCTGCCCCCAAGGGCATGTTTGTAAGAGGGACGCTGGTAGGTACCCATGTTGGGTTTTTTTTTTTTTTTCCCTTTTTTTTTTTTTTTGCTCAACCTATTAGGTTGGCCAAAAGTTCATTCTGGTTTTTCTATAAGATACTATGGAAAAAAACTCAAGCTTTTTGGCCAACCCAATTCTTTAGGTTGAGAAGCAAGAAAGAGCGTGTTGCCTAGGTCCCATGAATGTGCCTCAGATCTATCAATGGTTGGTTGTATGGCCCTGAAAAGAGGCTCCAAGCGCTTGGGTCTCAGTTTCCCTACCCTGTCTGCAGGGCTTCCCTCGTGGCTCAGATGGTAAAGAATCTGCCTGCAAAGCAGGAGACCCTGGGTTTGAGCCCTGGGTCTGGAAGATCCCCTGAAGAAGGGAATGGTTACCCACTCCCGTATTCTTCTCTGGAAAATCCCATGGACAGAGGAGCATGGCGGGCTACAGTTCTTTTTTTTGTGTGTGTGTACTTTATTTCTTTTTCTTTTTTTTTTTTTAATTTTTTTATTAGTTGGAGGCTAATTACTTCACAACATTTCAGTGGGTTTTGTCATACATTGATATGAATCAGCCATAGATTTACACTTATTCCCCATCCCGATCCCCCCTCCCACCTCCCTCTCCACCCGATTCCTCTGGGTCTTCCCAGTGCACCAGGCCCGAGCACTTGTCTCATGCATCCCACCTGGGCTGGTGATCTGTTTCACCATAGATAGTATACATGCTGTTCTTTTGAAACATCCCACCCTCACCTTCTCCCACAGAGTTCAAAAGTCTGTTCTGTATTTCTGTGTCTCTTTTTCTGTTTTGCATATAGGGTTATCGTTACCATCTTTCTAAATTCCATATATATGTGTTAGTATGCTGTAATGTTCTTTATCTTTCTGGCTTACTTCACTCTGTATAAGGGGCTCCAGTTTCATCCATCTCATTAGGACTGGTTCAAATGAATTCTTTTTGATGGCTGAGTAATATTCCATGGTGTATATGTACCACAGCTTCCTTATCCATTCATCTGCTGATGGGCATCTAGGTTGCTTCCATGTCCTGGCTATTATAAACAGTGCTGCGATGAACATTGGGGTGCACGTGTCTCTTTCAGATCTGGTTTCCTCAGTGTGTAACTGCGGGCTACAGTTCATGGGGTCACAAAGAGTTGGACATGATTGAGCAACTAACGCTTCCATCCACTTCCCTGTCTCTGTAATTAGTACTTAGTTATTTCTGAGCGTCTATTAGGTCTAACATCCTAGAGTTTTATGCTACAATTTTGTGGTGGCCGGAAGAAGGCTATGTGCATATATTCATGTTTCAGTTCCAAGAGAAGTAGCCTCTAGTCTGAGGGAAATTACGTTTATAAGTGTATTATTGATGCCCAATAAAAATGCCAAGGATTCCTGACGTTTACATGACACTATTATTTTTCAAATTCACTTTCACATTTTCTGGTCTCAATTTTCTATTTTTGACTTTGAACACGTGCTTTTTCTGTCGCACATGCACATTTACCCCTCGCTTGGACTCTCAGATTGATGCTTAGCATCTTTAATGGACTGATTTTCTCCCACTAGGTCACTTGCTCTGGGTGGTGTATGGTTTCTCACTTTGATGAAAGTCTTGGGGTTGCCTTTGTCCCAGACTATCATCCCAAGAATGGCTGTATAGAAAATAGCCTTGGATGATAGAGATTGGAAAAGGAAAGCATGTTTAGTCTAATATGCCTCCTTTCAGAGTAAGGGGCAGGATGCTTACTGCCCATTATAAAAGATTTGGGCTCCCTAGTTCAGTATGCAACTTATAATACACTCACTACATGTGCATCACTCTTGAGCTTAGGAAACTGGTGCAAAAAATGCTAATACAGATAGGCTTATTATATAGTGATTTTTTTAATTGAACAAGAAAACTGGAAAAGAATACTGTCTCTGCAAATGACGTGATTGTTTTCTTAGAAAAAAAATCATAAGAATCTATAAAATAGCTGCAAATTTTATGAGCATTTAGCAAGACAACAGATTCAAAATTAACATCCAAAAATTCATTGTATTTCCCTATATAAGCAATAAAAATGGAAATTGAATTACAAATACTATTTGCAAAAACATATTAAAATACATAGAGATCAAGTTAAATATGTGCAAACCTCTATACTGAAAATTACAAATAATTCAAGAGAAATTAAATATCAAAATAAATGGAGAATGCTACTTTCTTCACAGATTGGAGGATATACAATGTTGATAAATTTAAATTCTCCTTAAATTAGTCTATAATTTCTATACAATCACAACTAAAATTCCAGAAGGGTTTTTGTAGAAATTTACAATTTGATTCTAAAATTTATATGGAAAATCATAGAACCTAGAATAGTCAAAACTATCTTGAAAAAAAGAAAAAAGGTGGACTCATACCACCTGATCTGAAGACTTCTATAAATCTACAGTAGTATCAGTTCAGTTCAATTCAGTTCAATTGCTCAGTCATGTCCGACTCTTTGCAACCCCATGAATCACAGCATGCCAGGCCTCCCTGTCTATCACCAACTCCCGGAGTTTACCCAAACTCATGTCCATCGAGTCAGTGATGCCATCCAACCATCTCATCTTCTGTCATCCCCTTCTCCTCCTGCCCCCAACCCCTCCCAGCATCAGGGTCTTTTCCAATGAGTCAACTCTTTGCATCAGGTGGCCAAAGCATTGGAGTTTCAGCTTCAGCATCAGTCCTTCCAATGAACACCCAGGATGGATCTCCTTTAGGATGGACTGGTTGCATCTCCTTGCAGTCCAAGGGACTCTCAAGAGTCTTCTCCACAGTTCAAAAGCATCAATGCTTTGGTGCTCAGCTTTCTTCACAGTCTAACTCTCACATCCATACATGACCACTGGAAAAACCATAACCTTAACTAGATGGACCTTTGTTGGCAAAGTAATGTCTCTGCTTTTTTAATATGCTATCTAGGTTGGTCATAACTTTCCTTCCAAGGAGTAAGTGTCTTTTAATTTCATGGCTGCAATCACCATGAATTTGCAATCACTCCAAATCTGCAGTGATTTTGGAGCCCCAAAAAATAAAGTCTGACACTATTTCCACTGTCTCCCCATCTATTTCCCATGAAGTGATGGGACCAGATGCCATGATCTTCGTTTTCTGAATGTTGAGTTTTAAGCCAACTTTTTCACTCTCCTCTTTCACTTTCACCAAGAGGCTCTTTAGTTCTTCACTTTCTGCCATAAGGGTGGTGTCATCTACATATCTGAGGTTATTGATATTTCTTCCAGCAATCTTGATTCCAGCTTGTGCTTCTTCCAGCCCAGCGTTTCTCATGATGTACTCTGCATATAAGTTAAATAAGCAGGGTGACAATATACAGCCTTGACGTACTCCTTTTCCTATTTGGAACCAGTCTGTTGTTCCATGTCCAGTTCTAACTGTTGCTTCCTGACCTGCATACAGGTTTCTCAAGAGACAGGTCAAGTGGTCTGGTATTCCCATCTCTTGAAGAATTTTCCACAGTTTATTGTGATCCACACAGTCAAAGGCTTTGGCATAGTCAATAAAGCAGAAATAGATGTTTTTCTGGAATATAGTATAGATGCTGTTATATTGGCACAAATGTAGATCAGTGGACCAGAAGAGAAAGTCTTAAACAGACTGACGCATACAGAGTCAACTGTGTTTTTGGACAAAGGCACCAAAGCATTTCAAAGGGCAAAGGAAGCCTGTCCCACAAAAGGCATTGAGATAACTAGACAGCCATAAGGGAAAAAAATAATTCCCCTCTCTTTTTTCCAGTTTCTGGAAAAATATTTATCTTAGAATTAACAAAACATGCATGTAAAAGCATTAATATTAAACCCTCAATGTCCCAACTACCAAAATAGTCACTCTCAAGCCAGGTTGCACTTCAAAACCACCTTAGAACACTTGCCTAGGCCCTGTCCAAATATTCAGAAATTCCAGGGACTGGAAAGAAGGCGCCCAGGCAAGGTATTTAGGAAATGCTCTCCAAACAATCCTATAATTGGGAACTGCTTTAAGACAGACAAGCCTATTATGCTGCAATTAGAAAACAAAAATTAAGATGTGAAGGTGTTTCTATAACTTTATTTGACAACAGCAGTTAGTTCTCCTTCACATTAACTGTCTGGAGACTTCACAGGGGTGACAGGTACACAGGTCACCAGCTTTAGAGCTTGTTTGGTTAATCGTCATTACGTTTCCTGGACAACCACACACAGATAGAAGTGTGTGTGTATGTGTGTGTGTGTGTGTATTCAGTTGGTCAATCCTGTCCAACTCTTTGCGACCCCGTGGACTGTAGCCCGCCAGGCTCCTCTGTCCATGGGATTTCTCAGGCAAGAATACTGGAGTGGGTTGCCATGCCCTCCTCCAGGGGATCTTCCCCATACAGGGATAGAACCCACCTCTGTTGTATCTCCTACATTGGCAGGCGGATTCTTTATCACTGCGCCACCTGGGAAGCACATGGATCCAGCATGGGACATTCCTTTTTCCTTTGGTCCAGACAGCTTTGCTGATCCTGTTGTCAATGGATACATCTGGGATTCCCTCTTGGCAAATTTCAGGATTTCTCTGAATGCCCTGAGGGATACGGTTCTTGGAACCCATTCCATGGATGTGCTTGTGAATGTTGATAGTGTATTCTCTGGTCACCACCTCGTTGATGGTGGACCAGCTCTTCTTCTCAGCACCCTTCTTTTCAGGAGTCAGTTCTGCCGGGCTGGGGAGCAGGATTATGGGAGAAGGAACACAATATCCTAAGCTGCCCCTTGATAGGAAGGGAAGTACTTACCACGTGTGCTAAGAGATTCTCCCTGGAAAAATAAGCATGTTGCTAGGAGCTCTTGGTCTATGGAGCTATGTCAGGCTTCTGCCCCCTTTTAGAACTTGACAAATATATTAGGGGTATTTTTCCTTCTCGTCTTTGCCACAGTGCCGAGCCTCTACCTTCCAGATGTGTATGCATGTCTAACTCCAGTGGCAGGTCTGTTTGAGACACACCCAGACCTTTAATCAGCTTCACTTGCATTTTTGCCTTCTCAAGGCAGCTTGGATTTTGAGAAGCCATGTCCCATGCGTGCCCTTTCTTTATCAGGCAGTATAAGGGTGGGCACAGTGTGCCAGGTGGGGAGTAAGAGTCCTCCTGAACCCCAAGTCCCCAGGGAGACGTGAATGCCTTTCATGTTCTTAGGGATCAGCTAGGTTTGTACATCATCAGTCAAAGCTTCTGGGACAATACATATTTTACCCAAATAAATGGCTCCCAGAAACTTTATGGCAGTGCCTGGGTCTTGAATTTTCTGTGGGTTCATTGATCTACCCTCTTCTCAGAGGTTCCAGAGAAGTCTTCAGAGTGTCCTGCAGTGAGGCAAATCCTCGTATGTTAACATTGTACCATCAATGTGCTGCTCCACGCTCAGCTGCTTCAGTCATGAACATAATGTAATAGGCCCAATTCACTGATGTGGGGAGATGACCCAATTTGCAACATCAAAGGGAACTTCCTGACTATAACTGTTTGCCCTCTGCAATCATCGGTGGTGCCAAGGTGATCCCAGAGAACTTCCGAGGGTGCCCACGTGTACTAAAATACAGCTGGCTCCAGTATCAACCAGAACTGCCACCTGTAGTTCATTCTGGGGGGACCAGTGAATAGTGAGCAGAACAAGAAGCCTCCAGTGGCCCTGACCTGGCTATGATCTTGCCTGCATGCTATCCCCGCGGAGTGAGGCACCATTCCAAATAGGACCGCATCCCTGAGGCCTCTCCTGGAGCTGGCGGGGCATCCGGGCTGGTTGGGGCAGGTGGGGCAGGTCTGAACTGCTGTTCAGGTTTTATGGCTTTCCATAGGCCAGCCAGGGGAGCGCTGGGTTGCTGGTCTATCCTTTTAGGTGGGGTCCTGGCAGCAAGGAGGTAAAGCCACGTTTACAGGTTACTTTTCTAGGTAACTTTCACAGCCAGCTAAGATAGCCTTTCGGCTTTCTGACCTTCCTCTCTGTCTCCAGGCTTTATTTGTTAAATAATTTTATTTATTTATTTGTTCATTTGTTTTTGGCTCTGCTGGGTCAGGCTTTTCTCTAGTTGCTGCAAGTGGGGGCTGCTCTCTAATGCATTGTGCGGGCTTGTCTTGTTGCAAACCACGGGCTCTCAGACGCACAGGCTTCGGAAGTTGAGACACGTGGGCTGCTCGCAGGCTCACGAGCACAGGCTCAATGGCCAGAGTGCCCAGGCTTAGTTGCTCCATGGCAGGTGGAATCTTCTCAGATCAGGGATGGAACCCATGTCTTCTACATCGGCAGGCAGATTCTTTACGAAGCCACGAAGCCACCGGGGAAGCCCTGTGTCAGGGCTTTCTTGCAGCCCAAACCTGGATCTGGGATTTGTCAGTTTCCTCCAATCAATAATGAGTTGCCCAACATCACAAATGTTTTATTTTGTGACCAGGTTTGGCATGGATATCAGTATATCATATCAGGTGCTCGGGGTGGACTGGGGTGCTTGGCTTTCATTCCTGCAGTAAATGTGGCCTAGTCAGGACTCAAAGACAGGCATGTAAGTGGCCTGTTTTACCAAACTCCCTAAGAATTTACTTACCTACTGTGTAGATCCACATGCCCAAGGAGAACCCCTTCAGTGGGCCAGGCCTCCCTGCAGGATGGAATAATCCAATCTGTAAGGGAGTAAGTGCCCTGAACCCGGGGTGCCATGCAGGCCCTGCTGGGGCAGGAGGGTGAGGCGTGTGGGAACCACGTTGCTCATTTTCTCTGGTTCCTGCCCGTTCAGAGAACCACCGTCACTGCCTGGATCTCATAGCCACACCAGCCAGGAGGGGATATTTTCCCTGGCCTTGTGTTGGACCTTGACGGCTCTATCAGTTAAGTTCAGCAGGAGTACATTCTCTCACTGTGTTTCCTGAATCAGGAGCTGACCCAGTCCTTGGAGGCGGTGGTGGTGTTTTCTTTTATCATTCGGGGTCAACAGCACAGAGCATTTCATCCATTTAATGGTCAACCATAGCATCCTCTTCTTCATTTGAATCCCTTTCCAAAAGGGATTCCACATCCGAGCAGCCCCATCAGGCTCTGTCCCGCCACTCAGACCTTAATCCTCAACAACTTGTGCTCTTCCGTCTCTGCACACTGGTGCCCAAGGTCTCTAACTTCCCCTGCTCCCCGCCTTGTCCATCAGCCCACAGGTGGAAAAGCCACGGACAACCAAACGTCCTTCTCCAGCCTCAGCTCTGCTTACAACTTCTAACTCGAGTTCCCGCCTGCCCACACTAGAGACTGGCCCACCGCCAGCCCTTCACTTCCCTTCTTCGCTGCGGTGAGCTCACTAAGCTGGCCAGGGTTCCCGGGCGTCCACAGACACACGTAGAGGACCGGGAGCATTTAGTACATAGGTCACCCTTCCCCCACGTAAAGGTCAACAGCCGACTCAGGATTTCTCCCACAGACATCTCTTTCCCAAAACCCACTTCTCCAATCTCCTAATTTTTTTGGTTTGCAAATTCAGAAATTTCCAGAGTGAAATCTGAAATTGGCCCTCAAACAAAGAAGAGACCAAAGAAAGAGGCAGAGCGCTCCAAATGGGTAGATGGGAGGCTAGCTGAGCAAGGGAACCTGTGTCTGAGGCTAGTCTTGAGCAGCCACCAGATGAATAGATCTTTGCATCCGCCTGCCAGAATCTTTAAAGTTTATGTAGAGGCCTTAACTGGATGCAGCCACATATACTGTCCAGATGGTCTCAATAATACCTTAATTTCTCAAGGCTGCATCCTTGAAAATGGCTCCCACCATGGGAACTGTGAGCAGAACATATGTTCTAAAGACCGGAGGAGCCTCTCTGCCCTGCTCTAGCTCATGGGTCAACTGGCAGTCATGACCTCTGGGTGACCTCCCCAAAGATGAACATAAAACTTCAAACTATTAAGCTTCTAAAAGAAAATACAGAAAAATATCCTGGTGACTTTGAGATTATAAAAAAAATCTTCTTAGGACACAAGAAGCTCTAATCACAAAAAAAAACATGGATCACTTACACTTCCTCAAAATTAAAGCTTTCTACTTTATCGAAAGGCTTCGTACAAAGGCAAGGAATTCCCTGGTGGTCCAGTGGTTAGGACTCTGTGGTTCCGCTGCAGGGGACACAGGTTTGATCCCTGGTCAGGGAACTAAGATCCCACATGCCAAGTGGTATGGCCAAAAAAAATCTTTTTTTTAAAATACAAAGGCAAACTGCAGAGTGGAAGAAAATGTTCACAAAACTTTGTTCTGACCAAAGACTTGTTTGTGTCCAGAGTATATAAACATCTCCTGAAAATACATACTGTTTTGTTTGAAATCTTACAATGATAATATTGTCCTGTTATTATGAGCATAGTAACCTCATAATGATCACATTTCATATCCCAATCACAATTTCAATCAATCAGTCAACAGATGAGAAAATGAGAACGAAGAACCCCACACTCTAGTATCTCCTCTACATCTACCTCCGCTCCCGCTAAAAGTCAGATTGAGAAACACACTGCTATTCACCCTTCCTTTCCTCTCAAGAGGCAGAGAACAGTCTTTATGAAGACTGAGGAAGTGGATTTAACAAATAACTAGAGAGATAAAACTAGTAATATGAGGGCAAGCTGCCACTCCTGAAATAATGAAAAGAAGAAATTGGCACGTATTTTTAAAACAATTCAAAAAAACTTGGGCAAAATGAAAACAAAGAAAAGATTAAAGAATACAGCAAGTCCCCAACATAAAATGAGTTCTGTTCTGAGAGTATGTTCATAAGTCCAATTTGTCCATAAATCAAACAGGCTTAACCTAGGTACCCAAATAACACAACTGGCTACATGGTACTATATATAGTGTAATAGGTTTATAATACTTGCCACAAAAATATTACATAAAAAACCAACACAAAAAATAAAACATTAAACATTTTTAATAAACATTAAACATTTTTAATCTTACAGTACAGTAACTTATAGATATCTGAATTAACTTACATGGTTGGATGTGTGAGCACATGTTCTCATCTTTGAAAGTTCACAATGTGAAGGTTTGTATGTAGGAGACTTACTGTATTTATGGCAACTTATTAATCGTTATGAAAACCAATAGGGTACTAGATAAGATGGTGAAATTAAAAACATTTGAGTATGCTCATAATCTCATCTGGTGCCTGGTGCTCTGACCATCACTGGGATAATATAAACCAGAGGCTCTGAGGCATCTTGGTAAATAGGAACAGGAGCATCATGCGCTGAGCCAGTTGGTATAGACTGAGGCTTTTCCATTGGTAATCCTGATGAAACTCATTTATTAACAGATAGGGATTTGGACTGCACGGTATTTTTGATGTCATGATTAGAGCAGAAACAAAGTTACAAAACCACCCCCAAGCTGCTCCTGCATCAACTCCTGATACATCTCTTTTTAGTTATGATTGTTGCAGTCACTTTTCTGTTCTAAAAGACTAATACAAGTTTGGTATGTCGCTATCAGTATTTGCATTGGTTCTGCAGAATGTGTTGGGTTAAGTGTTACTATGGCCCCACCTCCTCCAGGTGTGAAGCTAAAGATACTTCATAGATTTTCAGATGCTATTTAACCAGCTCTGTTCTAACTAGAAATCGTACTCCCTCCTATGGATTCAGTGCTCAGTTGCTCAGTCGTGTCTGACTCTTCGCAACCCCACAGACGATAGCCCACCAGGCTGCTCTGTCCATGGGATTTTCCAGGCAAGAATACTGGAGTGGGTTGCCATTTCCTTCTCCAGGGTGGAGTTGGTAGTGATTCTAAAACAGGTGTTATTTTCATAAGAAGGTCAAGGAAGCCAAGATGATTGAGGTTGAATCATTTCCTGAGTAAGGCTCCAGCCTCTTCACCACCCACCAACGTAACCTCTTAAATTGCTACTTACCTGCAGTCCCCAGGCCCCACTGACTTTCAACCTCCTCCATGATTGCTTTCCTGCTTCCTCTTTTACATTCCACTCAGTCCACAAACACTCCCTGTCCCAGTATAAAAGTTATTGAGTATAGCAGTAAAGGAAACTATAAACAGCCCAGTTTAAAAAGACAACCTCTCATCTTAAAGAGAGAACAACCCTGACTCCACATTTCCCTCCACAGTCACCACCTTATTTTACTGCTCCCCTTTTCAGTAAAACTCTGGAAAAAGTTGCTTTTATTGGTTGTCTCAATTTCCTCTCCTCCCATTTCCTCTTGAAACTGCTGCATTCTGCCTTTCATCTCCATCTCTGCACCTAAACACCTCTTGTCAAGGTCATGGATGTCACCCAGATTGCCCAGCCAGTATTTAGATCACACTCTCTTACTTAATACATTTTCTTTACATGGTCGTGGCATAGAATTCTCTCTCCTTCTCCTCCACCTTGGGAGCTTTTCTTGTCCTCTAATTTGCAGGTGTCTCCTGACCGATCTGACTTTTAAACAATGAACAGCTCCAAAGCCCAGTTCTCCATGCTTGTCCAATCTCTCATCACCCCCCAGGTGGTCTCCCCCTGCCATTTGAAAGAGCATATTACACATGTTCTTACGGAACAAACTTCAAGAAATATTGTTAAATGAAAATCCATGAACGATGGCAAGCTGGATGTGTGCAGCAGTTTGGGGTGACTGATGACACAGAGGTGGAGAATTTGGCTTCTACTCTGAAAGGCTTGGGCACAAATAAGCCAGGAAGTCACATTAAAGAGCTGACTATGTTCACCCACCTCTTTAGAACTGACTTAAATGTGTTCCTTTTTATGGCTGAGTAATGCATATTGAAAACCAGAGACATTACTTTGTCAACAAAGGTCCGTCTAGTCAAGGCTGTGGTTTTTCCAGTGGTCATGTATGGATGTGAGAGTTGGACCATAAAGAAAGCTGACTGCCAAAGAATTGATGCTTTTGAACTGTGGTGTTGGAGAAGACTCTTGAGAGTTCCTTGGACTGCAAGGAGTTCCAACCAGCCCATCCTAAAGGAAATCAGTCCTAAGTGTTCATTGGAAGGACTGATGCTGAAGCTGAAACTCCAATACTTTGACCACCTGATGTGAAGAGCTGACTCATTTGAAAAGACCCTGATGCTGGGAAAGATTGAGAGCAGGAGGAGAAGGGGTTGGCACAGGATGAGATGGTTGGATGGCATCACTGACTCAATGGACATGGTTTGGGTGGACTCCAAGAGTTGGTGCTGGACAGGGAGGCCTGGCGTGCTGCAGTCCATGGGGTCGCAAAGAGTCGGACACGACTGAGCAACTGAACTGAACTGAATATTCCATTGTGTATATGTACCACAGTGTCTATTATACAGAGTGAAGTAAGTCAAAAAGAGAAAGATAAATATCATATTCTAACACGTATGTACGGAATCTAGAAAAATGGCACTGAAGAACTTATTTACAGGGCAGCAATGGAGAAACAGACATGGGGAATAGACTCATGGACATGGGGAGAGGGAGGAGAGGGTGAGACGTATGGGAAGAGTAACATGGAAACTCACATCACCATATGTAAAATAGACAGCCAAGGGGAATTTGCTCTATGGCTCAGGAAACTCAAACAGGGGCTCTGTACCAACCTAGAGGGGTGGGATGGGGAGGGAGACGGGAGGGAGGTTCAAAACGGAGGGGATACATACTTACCTATGGCTGATTCATGCTGAGGTTTGACAGAAAACAACAAAATTCTGTAAAGCAATTATCCTTCAATTAAATAGATTTTTTAAAATTTAAATAAATAAACAGATTTTTTAAATAAAGAGCTAACAATGTAGTCCCTGAAAACTATAATGTTTCTACTCACTTAAATAGAAATTAAATTTAATTTAAAGTTAAAAAGATGAATGAGGTATACATCTTACCCTCCAGAAATGTATAGTTTTCTGCATGTGGAGAGGGGGTTGAAAAATAAATAGTTAGAAAATAAGGAGCAAATGGTGTTGCCAGAGAAATGACAGTTGGGACTTATGGAAACTCAGATAAATAGAGCAGCTTTTAAAAGTTTGATGAAGCTGAATTAGTTTTGACTTCTTTATTGCACACGTGCAAAATTAGCACATTTCCTAATTGCCTCTGAAATCAGATTGAAATTTCTAAAGTTTTCTGTTGCTTGTTCATGCTCCCAATCTTATAATTGGAATGGAAAAACCTTTTTCTTGGTCTATCTCACAGACCTCAAGAACCCAAGAAACACATATCTAAGGATAAATATTTGAAGAAAAAAACATTTTTATTTCATTAGATTTGAGAGAAAGGGGTCAAAATGGAGAGATTAACACATGGGACACTGGGAGAAATGTAGAGAGGTTGCCCCAAGCAGCTAGTAGAAGGCTCAGCTGGGATCTGAACCCAGGTCTGTCTGATTCCAGAGCCCATACTCTTTCAGTATTACAGCCTGGTCTCAAATATAAATTCATATTTAAACATTAAAAAAAGAGAAAAGGTACCCATGGGTAAGAAAACATTTGATTTACAAAAAAGAGGGAGTTATTGATGGCACAAGTGCTCTAGAAGAACTAGAGAAACACAAGACATTCACAAGTGAGCACATCCATGGACTTCCCAGGTGGTCCAGTTAAGACTCCACACTCCCACTGCAGGGGATGTGGGTTTGATCCCTGGTCAGGGAATCTAAGATCCCACATGCCATGTGGCTCAGCCAAAAGAAAAAATAGGTACATCCACAGTAACACTACAAAACATTATGGAAACAGAGAGAAAGAAGGAAGATATCCTAAGAATAATTGCCCCCATTTGATTGTTAGTGAAATTATCATCATTTCCTTTTATTTTCTGTATCTAAAATATAAATGTGCTCATTTCCTCTCTTCTTGGTTTTTGTGCTATAAGCAGGAGAAGGTAAATTTAGAGCTAAATCTTATCCAAGCTGGAGATTTAGATTCCTGTTCTCTGCCTTTCAGCTCCCACTTCATCCAAAGACCTTCACCATTGCTCTTTACCTGCTCTTGCCCTCGTCCTCTGCTAAAATCATTATGTCTGTTGGGTCTAATCCACATCAGTCTTCAACCCTTCTTAAAACTGCTGAAACACCAGCTTTTCTTGGACCTAATGTCATTGAGTCAAATCAGAGGATTTGATTTTTGTTCTAACCAGTATTCATCAGTTGTGAATATTCCTATGCAGATTTTGATTGACTTGTTGTCATGAGTATAAATTTATATTTAACTTTACAGCTATGTATTCAATAAATGTCACTATCTTATTCACTGCCCAGCTTAATGACAGCTATCCAGTAGACAGATGACAGGTAGAAAGACAAGAGATAGCTAAAGAACACAAATGTTAACCAAAAGTGAACACATCTTTCTAAATATAGACTTCTCTGGGCTTGGTGATAATGCTGTTTCATAGCTGATTTACTGTATTACTCTGAGAATAATTAGCCATAAACATCAAAGGACTGTTATATGTTTTTTTCTCTCTTTTCTTCAGAGAAAAGCACAGTGGGATATGTAAGATGTCAGAAATAATTAGACAAAATTGCACAATCCCATTGTGATACTAAAATATCTCTGGAGTTGAATATTTGCTGTGAAACCTTAAAATCTGGTTTGAAAGATGCTTATTATAAACAGTATAATTTTTTTCTTTAAAGGTAAAGGTTCCAGAATTTTTAAAGCATGGTATTATGTGAATATATGGTTGCAAGTGTGAAAAGAATTATAAAGATTAATGAGAAAGTCATCTGGGTGGCAAGATAGACTTAAAATTTGGTAATATCGCCCTCAGAAAGATTTTGGGAACTTAAAAAAGTAGCATTTGAAAAATAATGTAGGGATGAAGTTTATTGGTGAGCATAACATAAAAGAAACAGACTCACAGATATAGAGAACAAACTAGTGGTTACCAGTGTGGAGAAGGAAGAAAGGAGGGGCAATATAGGGGTAGAGGATTAAGAGATACGAAACCAACTGTTGTATAAGAGATAAGCTACAAGGATAGGGACTTCCCTGGCCGTCCAGCAGTTAAGACTTCGCCTTCCAGTGTAGGGGGTGAGGGTTCAATCCCTGGTCAAGGAGGTAAGATCCCACATGATTTGTGGCCAGAAAACCAAAGCATACAACAGAAGCAATGTTGTAACAAATTCAATAGTTTAAAAATGGTCCATGTTTTTAAAACTCCTTTTTAGAAAAGTTACAGGGGGCTTCCCGTTGGCTCAGCAGTAAAAAAATCTACCTACCAGCGCAGGAGACACTGGTTCGATCCCTGGTCCAGGAAGACCCCACGTGCCACAGAACCACTGAGGCCGTGAGCCTCAGCTGCTGAGCCGGCGCTCCAGAGCCCGGGAGCCACAGCTACAGAGGCCCGCATGCCTGCAGCCCGTGCTCTGCACACGAGCAGCCACAGCCACGCAAAGCCCACGCGCTGCAACTAGAGAGGAGCCCCTGGTCACTGCAGCTAGGGAAGAGTCTGTGCAGCAGTGAGGACCCAGCACAGCCAAAAGCAAACAAACCAATAAAAATTTAAAATGCTGCTTGGGTGTACTGTACAGAGCAGGGACTACAGCCAATACTTTTCAGTAACCGTACATAGAGTATAACCTTAAAACTGTGATCACCATATTGTACATTTGTAAAGTATAATATTACATGTCAACTACACTTCCATTTTTTAAAAAGATGGAGTTTACATTCAGAGAAGAAAAAATATATATCAAAAACATGTGAAGATTTTCTGAATACTGAAATACTGTCCTTTGTCTTCCAGGTGAAAGAACATGGCTTTCTCATTCAGACTATAGCATCCAATGCTGTGGTTTTTTACATAAAATGGAACCCAAGAGACAACACAGCTGAGGAAATTACAGAGTCCTTACCAATGAAAGACATTCAAGTCTACATAGTTTTCAGCTGAAACAAATAACCACCCGCTTCTCCACAAGATAGATTAGAACGGGGGAAAATGAACATCACTAACTGTACCCCGGAGGCCAGTGTGGCCGTGAGACCCAAGACCATCACGGAGAAGATGCTCATTTCCATGACTCTGGTGATCATCACCACCCTGACCACGCTGCTAAACTCCGCCGTGATCATGGCCATCTGCACCACCAAGAAGCTCCACCAGCCTGCCAACTACCTGATCTGCTCTCTCGCCGTGACGGATCTCCTGGTGGCCGTGCTTGTCATGCCCTTGAGCATCATGTACATCGTCATGGACAGCTGGAGGCTGGGGTACTTCATCTGCGAGGTGTGGCTGAGTGTGGATATGACCTGCTGCACCTGCTCCATCCTTCACCTCTGTGTGATCGCCCTGGACAGGTACTGGGCCATCACCAATGCCATCGAGTACGCCAGGAAGAGGACCGCCAGGAGGGCCGGGCTGATGATCCTCACGGTCTGGACCATCTCCATCTTCATCTCCATGCCCCCGCTCTTCTGGAGGAGCCGCCGCCGGCTCAGCCCCCGGGCTAGTCAGTGCGCCATCCGGCACGACCACGTCGTCTACACCATCTACTCCACGCTGGGGGCATTCTACATTCCCCTGACTCTGATACTGATTCTCTATTACCGGATTTACCACGCAGCCAAGAGCCTTTACCAGAAAAGAGGTTCAAGCCGGCATCTAAGCAACAGAAGCACAGACAGCCAAAATTCGTTCGCCAGTTGTAAACTGACACAGACGTTCTGCGTGTCTGACTTCTCCACCTCAGACCCTACCACAGAGTTTGAGAAGATCCACACCTCCATCAGGATTCCTCCCTTTGACAATGACCTGGATCACCCAGGAGAACGCCAACAAATCTCCAGCACCAGGGAGCGCAAGGCAGCACGAATCCTGGGTCTGATTCTGGGTGCGTTCATCTTGTCCTGGCTGCCATTCTTCATCAAAGAGCTCATCGTAGGTCTGAGCAGCTATGCCGTGTCCTCCGAAGTGGCCGATTTTTTGACCTGGCTCGGTTATGTGAATTCTCTGATCAACCCTCTGCTCTACACAAGTTTCAATGAAGACTTTAAGCTGGCTTTTAAAAAGCTTATTCGGTGCCGAGAACACACCTAGATTGTAAAAACTCAGAGGGCTTGACTTTTAGCAGCCTCGTGAGTGCACGGGGGTAAGGGATGCAGCTTATTAATTCTTGAACATAGTTGGTTCAGGAGAGTTTGTGAGTATGTGTGGTCTTGTTCTGTCTTTTTTTCTTTTTCTGTTTTGTTATTTCATGTGCTGTTTTCTACCTCTGGTCTTATTTGTGGTACATAATTTCAAATAAACACTATCAAACAAAAACAAATTTCATAGCAGTAATAATAAGGTGAAATAGTAAATACTTTTTATTTATTTAGCCATTTCAGTTAACCCAGCAATTAAAGAATGCCAAAATAAATCTTCATTTGCAGAATTCTTTATTACTTATGTATCAAATACATGATGACTTGCCCTGGTGTGTGGCATTAATTCTGAGGTTATGGATCCAAATGCTTAAAAATTCCATTGGGTATTGCATAACATAAAGGACTTTTTAAAAGTGGTGCGCTGTCATCTACTGCTTGCAGACCTGACCTGCAGTCATTTCTTATGGCTACATGGCGTGCACCTTTCTGGCACAAACGGTATCGCTGGCTCTTAGTGCTCTTAGCTCACTATTAAATAAGCATCTTCATTCTCTAAAAGGAACCTAGAATGAATGTACTAATACTTTCCTAGGCCTTTGACTATGAATGTGAAACATGAGCAAATAATATTATGAAACAATCATCAAAATTGGTCACTTTGTTATTGACACATTGGTCCTCCTCTAGTTCTCAGAAGCATCACAGCAAAACTTCGAATACACTCTCCCATTCTAGCAGGATTAAAGTGGGAGTACATGCCAACCTGGAGAACTTTTAAAGCAACCTTAAGCTACTGCACCCACTAAGGGTTGTATTGATCAGATGAGGGAATATATTACCTGAAGGACTTTGCTGAAGAATGTTACTCATTAAATTACCAGTTGTGCACGTGAAAAAAAAAAATTAAATATTGAACTCTATGTTTATAGCAGAAACCACCCACCAGGAAGTGAGTATGAAATCGTGTCTCCTGGAATCCCTGTGGCTTCCATGCCAGACTGCTGCGTGGGGCCAGGAGGCTGCAGGCAGGACCCGAGGCCACACTGTGTGACCGGCCGGGACTGACGGCTCCATTCCCTTGGAGGAGCTCACCGCTAGGTCGGGAGTGCTGCAGAAGGGACTGAAAGTCTGTCAATTCTGGAACATTCCTCAGTCAGTGACTGTTGTAGACCTGGGCTCCTCACCTCTCATCCACACCCTCTCCCACTTCTTCACTGCCCCCAGATTGTGTCTCTTCTTTGCTGAGAAGACATTGGTTTCTCAACCATCTCTACCGCGTGTTTTACCCCTTAATTCCATCCCCACTCAACTTTTCTATAATCTCGCCCCTTTTCTCTTTCTCATTCTCCCCCTTTCTCTTTCGATCTCCTCCCCATCGTCGCTTCCTCTCCCCACTCTTCTCTAATCTCAGCCACCAGTTTGCTCGGGTCTTTTCAACACCAGGACGGAAGCCCTCTGGCTGTAGTGCCTCCTCATGCTCTCCTCCACCTCTCTCCCCGTTCTCCCACCTGAGTCTCCTGTTGTCCACCCATTTGTTCTGCCTCCAGCTCTCACCTTCCACTGCCTAATCTCTCTTTTGCCATCTGGGAATGACTGTCCCAATTCCCCCAAAACTAATCTCCCAAAGGTTGCAGGTGACTTGCCAATGGGCAAATCTAGTGCCCTTCCCTCTGTCCTTATCTAACTTCCTGTTCTCATGGGTTCAAACAGTTAGCCATCCCTTTCTTGTTTAAGCCCATGCCTTCTAGGATCCTTTACTTCCTCATTTCTCTAGCTGCCTTCTAATTCTTTGCCTCCTTTTCTTCATTCTGGGAGTTTATCATCAGCTCTCACTTCCTGTATATTCATACTCCATCCCAACCCCCATCATTTCCACACATAGTTCCATGCCTGAGACTCTGAAATGTGTGTCTCTGATTCTGATCTGTCTCTTTCTCACACTGTAGACCCATGAATTGAGTCTGGTGGACATCTCCTTGTGAACACTGTCAGTGCCTCAAACACAGCCCTTCTAAACTGAACTAATCATCATGCTCCTGCTCTCAGACCTTCTCCTTTCTACCTTCTCAGTCTCAGACAACAGGATTTTGTTTTATTTATTTTGGGGGCTGCACTAGGTCTTCATTATAGCACGTGGGCTTTTGGGCTTAGTCGCTCCACAGGATCTTCCCGGCCAGGGATTGAACCCATGTCCCCTGCATTGGCAGGCAGATTCCTAACCACTGGATTACTAGGGAAGTCCCAGACAACAGGATTACCATGCAGTTTGTCATTCACATTAGATTAATGAGATTCTCTCTCTTTACGGCCTGCCTCTTACATCCAGAGAGTATAAAAGTCATGTTATTCATTTACCTCTGTAGAAATGCTTGTATATGCACCCTCCTTCAATAACGTGGTCCTCTTCCCTGGACCAATCTTCTTATCTGATCCACCTACCTCTGGACTCCTCGTCTGCAGCTCTGCCCCTGCTCACCTTCCAGATACGTCTTCCTAGGGCAGTAGTTCTCAAAGCAACGTCTCCAGACCAGCAGTGTTAGTTTCACTTGGGAACTTGTTAGAAAAGCAGTCTAGGGCCCCACTGAAAACCTACCAAGTCAGAAATTTCAAGGCAAGGGGCATCCATCTCTGTCTTAATAAGCCTTCCAGGAGATTCTGGTGCACGCTAACATTTAAGAATCACTCTCCTAGAATGCCTGTTGATTTTTAATAACAGCACTCAAAATCCCCTACTATTTTCCCATCAGTATAAGATAAAGTTCCTAAATATAACGTTCAAGCCTTCTTCACCGTGTGGCCTCAAGCCACCTTTCCAAAGCTAAGTCTCAGCACTTCTTCTCATCCACATCATATTCCAGAAAAATCTGGATATTTCCTGTGTTTTCTGAGCTTTCCTAACATTTTGCCCCCACTGCTTCAGGAACCTGATCCCATAAGTTCCCATCTTTCTTCCCCCAATCCCTCATCATGGAATGCAAACGCAATCTCCTCTACAAAGTCTTCCTGAGAAGACTGTCTATCACCATGGAAGTCCTCTCTCTGGGGACTACGCTCCCTGGAACCTTGTTGGGACCACTGTTATTACAATTGCTTCCTACGTTGTCAGGCCTTTGTTTGTGAATTTCTGCTGTCTGCCCCCAGTAGATTGTGAGCTCCTTGAGGACAGGAACGGTGTCTGTTTTATCTCTGTATCCCTAAGAACTCCTACAGTGTTTTACACACAGTAGGCCCTCAATAAATATCTGTTAATGTGAATGAAATTACATCCCCAGAAAAAAATGTAAGTGTGCAATGTTCTCTCAGTGAGAAAACCAAACTAAAAATCTCTTGATGCAATACACACTTCCTTTTTCTTTAATATTTACCCTCTCATCCCAACTTTGTTCAAAAACTGCTAGGAATGCTTCCACATGAGAATAAAATGAATTTCTCATGCCACTGAACATAAATGAATGTCCTTTATTGGTTAGGATTCAAGCTAAGCTGCTCCCAAAGAGACCCGCAAATATAGCAATTTAAGCAAGACAGCTCCTCTTTTACATGACAGTCAGGAGGTAGGAGGGAATGCAGAGTGAGCAGGAAACTGCTCCACAGTGTTCTCCAAGGACTTGGGTCTTTACATTTTCTGGCTCTGCCATCCTCTCAAGGCTGGTCCTCGTCTGCATGGCCGAAGCTGACTCCCCATCACATCCACATTCTAGTCCAAAGAAAAGGGGAGAGAAAAATGGAGAGCAAGCAATTTCCTTTTAAGAAAGTCACATGGAAATTATACACATCACTTTTCCTTGGATTCCATTGGAAATGACTTGGTCAAATGGGCTTTCCTGGTGGCTCAGCTGGCAAAGAATCTGCCTGCAGTGAGGGAGACCTGGGCTCGATCCCTGGGTTGGGAAGATCCCCTGGAGATGGGAACGGCTACCCACTCCAGCTTTCCAGCCTAGAGAACTCCATGGGCTGTATAGTCCATGAGGTCGCAAAGAATCGGACACGACAGAGCGGCTTTCACTTTCACTAGTCACATGGCCACACTAAACTGTAAAAGAGAATTAAGAGAGTGAATTTCTTGTTGGGCAACCATGTGCCTTGCCAAAAATGAGCACTTTGAAATAAAAGGAAGAGGAGAGAATGGATACCAGGGGCCAGTGAGCCACCCCTTCTACAAAAGAATATTGGTTTCTGCATGTGCAGCTCAAATACTACAGGGCGGGCCAGACGGCTGTCCAGCCAGTGGTGGTGTGTGTACCAGGATGTTGAGGTTTAAGGTAGGGGTGATTTAGCAAGATTGTGCCTATGCTGAAAATCTAGTATTATCATGACTGTAATGTCTATAATATCTAGAAACTCTATGGGCAACTTGCTTGTTTTTTTATCATCCTCCATAAGTTTTCATTGAAAATTCTTGGCAATTATGAGTTTAAAACTTTCACGAGTCTAAGTAAATAAAAACACAAAAATTATATGCATAACTAATTTTCACTTACTAACTCATTTCCAGTTTACTAGATAGATCCTAATTAAATATGCTTTCTCATACCTATCTCTGTTCTTAGCAAAAAAGAATCTGTGTATGTTTCCTAACATAAATCAAACCTGTTGAAAAAAATCTGTTGTTCGATTTACTCCTTTAACTGATAGTGTGATTTGCTACTGACCATTATTGCCCCCTTAAACTAAAGCTTGAGTGAAATAATAGTACCTTCTGATATGGTCGGTGCTTCTAGGGTAAACATTAGCAGATTAAAAGTAAACCCCAGGAGTCACATTTCATTCACCTCCATTAACTAATAAATTAGGACTTCGGGGCTCTGTACTTGGTAAAAGAATTCTTGGACATATCACTCCGCTGGAGACCGGGCTGATGCTCCGCTTATAACTAGTGTCAATAAGAATATGTGGGAGCAGTACTGCTTACTATCGGCTTTGGATAGCTCTATAGGCCTCCCACACTTATGAACTTTAGCTTGCAAACTGATACTTATATACCCAGAGCAACACCCAGCAACTGTGCAGATTACCAGCACAAGTCATTTATTAACAGTTTCAGCCGTCACATTGGTCTTAGTGGACTAGTGTGTTTGCAGCACTTGCTAAATTTTTAAGATCTCCTACAGATAACTTCATTCTGTAAACATTTGCAAAAACAGTGAGAACATTAGAAAAAAATAGCAAAAGGAGTATATGACTGCAATAGAAATACAAATAATGGTAATTTTTAAATTAAAATTGCTGAGACAGTGACAGTCATTGGATATGGGAATGAGATGAAATCTTGTTGAGTTTCTAGGGGCCACTACAAGCAACAGGTGAAAAGGCTCTGTGCCTAAATTGTCAACTATAATTATCAGGAAATAAGGAAAAGTGATTAATGAGATGTCTCAGCATAGCACGGTAGTTCTAAGAGGTATCAGGGAATGTGTGTGAGCACATGTAGTAATCTCAGCAGAGAAAACTAGTGACATTTTATGGTAAGAGACAAAAGAGGCTAAATCCTGCAATTAAGAAAAAAAAAAAAAAAACCACAGTCCCACTCAGTAAAGAATTGTGCCACCCAGAATACCATTATCACCACCTCCTGGAAACCCCAGGGTTTCAATCCCTGGGGCAGGAAGGTCCCCTGGAGAAAGGATTGGCTACCCACTACAGTAATCTTGCCCTAGAGAATTTCAAGGACAGAGAAGCCTGGCGGGCTACAGTCCATGGGTTCACAAAGAGTCGGACATGACTGAGAAACTAACACTTTCATTTTCACTTTTTCAATATCAAAGTGAGGGTCAGGCCAACAAATACAGACACAATGGGTAAAGAGCTTCCCATGACAATGATAGAGATCATTAAAGAGGGACACAATAAAATGTCTATCATCACAGAAGAGGTATTGTTAGTTGACAGAACTGGCTCATATCTTTATCTGATGAAAAGGTTTTTGAAGACTAACTATAGACTCACCTGAGTGCCCCAGACTTAGATGACTTCCCTAGTGGTCCAGTGGTTAAGACTCCAGACTTCCACTGCTTGGGGTGCAGGTTGGATCCCTAGTCTAGGAACAAAGATCCTCCACAGGTTTCAGATACCTGTCAGTAGGAGGAGCTAATTTTAAATGGTAGGAAGGAAGATACTGGATGTTCCTGGGACACTTAAATCACACAAGGTCCCTGAATTATCCTCCTTTCTCTCCATAAACCCCAGAAAGTACACAGCAGGTTTCAGCCTTGCCCCCCCCCCCAAAAAAAAAAAAAACGGTGGTGGGGGCTTGAAATTGCCCCTTTCAGAGTAGAAGGGAATCACTCTGAGACTTCTTTGCTTCAGGAAAGTAATCTGCTGCCTCTTTGGAAGCTTCCAGCACCCAGGACAGAGGGTGGTGAGTAGGAGCATTCAATTTATATGTCTGTTGAACTTAATTGAAGTGAACACATTGATTACAGACTTCAAGAAATTTAGAAGCAGAACTATGTCCTGGGTAAGGAGGGTATCTTCTCATGAGGAAGTTGGATTGTCAAACATGTATTTAAAAAAAAAAAAGGCTTCAGGACACTGATGCTACGAGAGGAACAGTGACAAGAGGAACTGGGAAGTAACATCAGCAGAGTCCTAGGTAATCAAAAACATTGATCGACCACCTGCTATGAGTGTGAGCAGATAATGGAAACTTTTCGTTGAAAAAGAAAAAGGGACAACAGCAGTGATATGAAGAAAGCAAACCTACAGCAATAGGAAGAGCAGACGTCAGAAGATAATATTGCTGTTGGTTTGGGGTCCACAAACACCCAGTGAGACTCTGCCATGAATCTGACGTCTACCTAAGCACTGGGAGCTCTGCGAGAGGAAAACAGAAGGGGAAAGGGGGAAGATAATCCAGGTGGGAAACTAGGAGACCCTGGTCTTTTTCTTAAATGTTTTTTTTATTGTGTTAAAAGTCACATAATATAAAACATACTATTTTAACCATATTTAACTGCAGTTCAGAGGCACTAAGGACATTAACATCGTTAGGCAACTCTCACCATCATCCATCCCCCGAATTTTTCACCTTCCTAAACTGAAACTCTGTCCCCATTAAACACCAACTCCCCACTCCTCTTCCCCATCCTATCCCCTTATTCCTGACATCTACCAATGCACTTTCTGACTTTATGAATTTATCTGCTCTAGGTACCTCATATAAGCAGAATCAAATAGTATTTGTCTGTACCTACTATATATTGGATTGCACTTTTTTCTATTTTTATTTTTTAAATTATTAAATATGATACATTTACAGGAGACTTGGAAAATAAAGAACAAAGTTACATATAGTTCTACCACATATTGCAATTATTTTTTAACTAGATAAATTAAATTTTTTATTTGGAGTTTCAATATCAAATTCTCCAAAATTAATAGGATGAATATACAGAAAAGTAGAAGGATATAGTAGACCTGAAAAACACTATGAACCAATTCAACATAATTAAGATTTATGCAATTTTCACGCAACAGTAGGGCAGAAATTCTATTCAAGTCTCCATAAACTAGGAAACAGTGGAACATATCCAGGGACATAAAACAAGGTGCAAAAATTTCATAGTCTCAAGGTATTGAAATCATATAGAGTCTGTTCTCTTATCATTGTGGAATTATGTTAAAAAATCAACATCAAAAATATCTGAAAATAACCCACATATTTTCAAGGGCAATGTGACATTTACCAAGAGAGAGGTTAACTTAATATATGTATGAGACCCTAGTCTTAAGGGCAAATTTATAGAAATCTGATCATGTTTATTTTCCATTTAGATAAAATACAATTTTAGAGGGGGCTGTAAGCATTTCCTTTGCTAAGAGGATGAGGAAGAGATGAGACAGCAGAGCGCATTTGCTCATCTGATTCTCAGGGAATAGGAAGGTCATACCAGAGGCTCTGAAGAATGGAGAAGGAATGGTTCTTCAGAAAATGGATAAACAACATGGATACAAGAAATCAGGTTGGCATGTTTGTCCAGTTTGTATGGCATCAAGTAGTCACATGTCAAGGGATGATTTAGGCAAAGCTAGTTCATGAAGACACCCAAAGGAATGAGGATGGAAACAGTTCTCTGAGGAAAATTTAGACTCCTGAGCAGCCTAATACTGAGCAGACCAGTGATCCCAAGTGTTTCCGGTTCATGGTTAAGCACCCAGTAAGGAACCAACAAATGAATAAATCAGTCACTCAGTTAAGCAGTGAAGCCTGAGTTGGTATTTGGATGGCAAAGGAGAACAACTCGGGGAATATATAAATGCACATTCAGAGGTGTGAAACAGTGACACAAAGGAGCTGAGGGCCCAAGCTAAAGCGTCCTCTCTAGCTGGACTTTGCAGGTGGGGGCGGCCAGAGGCGTTCATAGAGAACAAGAACATCCATATGGTAAAGCGTGTTGACGGGGACTCTAAAACCTCTGAGGCAGCGTGTGTCCTCTTGCCTGGCAACTTGACTTGAATACTTCTTATATATCAGTTTCTCAGTGACGAAGAACTGAGGCCTGACTCCCCTTTCTAATCACACACGCATACCCACAGAAAGAAAAACAATGTCCTGAACCCCAGTGAGGAAAGCAAAGGTTTGTTTGATATAGGCACGTGTCATCAGTTGAATAGACACAAGAGTCTGGTTAGAAACGCCGTGTCATATATGAGAGAAGATGGGATGGGATGGGATGGGCTGAGCATGGGAGATTGGGGGAAGATGGAGCAGCGCTGTATTTTGAGAAGTGATTTTTTTTGTTGTTGTTACTATTTTTTTTTTTATTAGTTGGAGGCTAATTACTTCACAACATTTCAGTGGGTTTTGTCATACATTGATATGAATCAGCCATAGAGTTACATCCCCATCCCCCCTCCCACCTCATTTAAAAAACAGTGATAGTTTTTCTCTTTGCATTCAACAAACCCCTATAACAGGCTGTTAATACCCGTATTAATTTAGTTTATATGTCAGACTCCCTAGGTAGTTTGTAAGATCCTTGAAGACGGGTACTGTGTCTTACTTCTCTCTGTACAACCATTCCCTAGCATAGGCACTCCAGAAATGTTTGATGGATAAATGAATAAATGAAGGATCCCAAAGTCAAGTAGACTGAAGCTATTACTGAGCAATCCTGAATGTGTCCTGCAATCCTGAAAAGCTGAAACTGGAACTTCAGTAAACTATTTTAAGAGGCAAAATAATATTGCAATGTCAGGCACACCATTTATGCACATGTCACTTCATGTATGACAATACAAACTGGAAAAGGAGGCTATGCAAACATCAGCCTCACTGGGAATACCTAGGAGAAATCACCACCAGAATTTTCAAAATATGTCTATGTGGAAGATATCTTGCCTTAGAATGCATACCTTGCCCACAAATTCCTTCTAAGTAGGTTATAAAACACAGGCCCTGCTAAGAAAAGCCGCTGTAGGTGGTTCTTGACCCACAAACCACCACATAGTACCACGTGATACCCTGACCCCTATCGGTCATCCACTGACTGATCCAGCCAGTCAGCGCCTGACCCAAGGGCAGCTACATCTACCAGCTGGCTATGTTCAGTGGGGTGGCCAGGTATAGAAGCTCCCCACAAACAGAAAGCGATCAGTTGCAATGATGACAGTCGTTCCTCTCAAGAATCTGAATGAAAAATGTATGAAGAGACGGTGCACTATCGGAGAAGCAGGAGTAGAAAGATTAGTAAAGGGAAGCTAAAAAAAAACAAGTAGGCCACTGGCATCCATGGCAAAGGACACGAATGAAGCTTAATTAATTCCTGCTGCCGAGGGACCAACAGTGTCATCTGTCACCAAGAGCTGCCTCGAACAGTTCCTGACAGCCTTCTGGTCCCCAAACTATACTCCGGATCCTTGAGGTTTAGCTTCAAGAATGTTCCAGAGGCTCCTGTCTCTCTTTTGACAGCAGTTACCATCACAGTCAGGGCTTCCCTGGTGGCTCAGTGGTCAAGAATCTGCCTGCCAATGCAGGAGATGCAGGTTTGACCCCTGGGCTGGGAAGATGCCCTGGAGAAGAAAATGGCAATGCACTCAGTGTTCTTGCCTGGGAAATCCCATGGACAGAGGAGCATAACGGGCTATGGTCCATGGGGTGGCAAAAGTCTGACATGGCTTAGAGGCGTGGTAAGTGGCGGTCAGAGTGTAAGTTAGGACGGGGAGTGACAGGGGAGGAGGCTGGGCAGACAGCCAGGTCCACGAAGAGCCTCAGATGCCTCACTAAGGATGCTGGGTTTAGTCCTACAAGCAGCAGGAAAATGCCTGAGGATGTTAACCAAAGGAGAACACGGCCAGACCCGCAGTTTGGAAACCCTCTTTGAATGAAGAAGAATGGAGGAATGGAGACTAGGTAGACAGGTATTGGAATAGTCAGAGAGCGGTGAGGGGGAGTGTACACCAAAGAAGAAAAACAGTGAGGGGGAAGGGAAGGTGGGGAGATGTTCAGCTTCAGAGGTAAAATAGGACAGACAAATCTGTAGATTTAACTAGAATATGACCTTTTGAAATCAAAATACTGCAAAGTTTCAGACTGCAAAGGAGTGGATCACCAGTCTCATAACTTGAGGATACAGTAGTGGAAGACAGCAAGACTCATCTTCTTTGCCAGACAGGCCAATCCTTTTCCCACTTTGGAGACGGCCAACCCTAGCTTAATTCACAGTCAGCTGGGCAGAAAATCTCTTCGAGGAAACAATAGGACCAGAGGTGTTAATTACACACCTCATTTGTCTGCACTGTTAGCATTATTCTTTCATTGAGCCCTTCTAAACACATCGGTTACTTAACAACTAGGTTAAGCAAACAAGACTTACTCTGCAGATATCCACTCATTTATCATCAACAAACATTTACTGAGCACCTACCATCTGCCGAGAACTATGCCAGGCCCTGATACTCAATGGAAAGCTAGACAATACAGATTCCTTCCCAAACTGAAATTTTATTCTAATGAAAGGAAGAAACTACTTCACAAGTATTTTCAATACCATGTGTAAAATGCAATAAAAGGCCATATTTCTCATGCTTCTGCTTTGGTAAGTCTGGAGAGAGTCTGGAGATTCTGCATTGCTAACACACTCCCAAGTGAGGCTGATGTCACTGGTCTGGGAACCACCCTCTGCAGAACATATAATCATGTAAATCAGTCCAGAACATTCTCATCTAAAGCCATTTGAAGAGAAACTGGCAGGAGGATGAAATCTCCGCATTTCACACTTGGAGCAATGCCATGTTGTGCTCAGTTATGGCCAAGTCTTTGCAACTCCTTGGACTGTAACCCCACCAGGCTCTTCTGTCCATGAGACTTTTCAGGCAAGAATACTGGAGCGGGTTGCCAGGGGATCTTCCCAACCCAGGGATCAAAACTGCGTCTGTGGCATCCCCACACTGGCAGGTAGATTCTTTAGCACAAGTGCCACCTGAGAAGCCCACTTGCAGCAATGGCAAGCAATAATAGAGACAGAAATCATAGGTACATACACGCATACTTGCAAAACTCTGATGACACTGAAGCAGAAAATCTGAGTTTATTCTTGAGCGAGTGGAAAGAGAAAGGCAGTGAATCGGAGTGTCCACACATGGGACCTCACGCAGATGTGAAACCAGAGCCGTGACTGTTCAGAGAACTAGGGCCAGGACAGGGCACTCACCTAGCCCCTCAGGCTCTCTCTTTTGCCCACAGCGCAGTGCGGAGGACTGTGGTGTTGTTGCTCAGTCACTCAGCAGTGTCCGACTGCAACCCCATGGACTGCAGCACACCAGTCCTCCCTGTCCTTCCCCATCTCCAGGAATTTGCTCAAATTCATGTCCACTGAGTCGGTGACGCCATCCAACCATCTCCTCCTCTGTCGTCCCGTTTTCAACTGCCTTCAATCTTTCCCAGCATCAGGGTCTTTTGCAACGACTCAGCTCTTCCCATCAGGCGGCCAAAGTGTTGGAGCTTCAGCTTCAGCATCAGTCCCTCCAGCGAATATTCAGGGTTGATTTGCTTTAGGACTGACCAGTTTGATCTGCATGCAGTCTAAGGAACTCTCAAGAGTCTTCTCCAACACCACAGTTCAAAAGCATCAATTTTTTGGTGCTCAGCTTTCTTTATAGTCCAACTCTCAACATCCATACATGACTACTGGAAAAACCATAGCTTTGACTAGACAGAACTTTGTCTGCAAAATGATGTCTCTGCTTTTTAATACACAGTCTAGGTTTGTCATAGCTTTTCTTCCAAGGAACAATCGTCTTCTAATTTCATGGCTACAGTAACCATCCACAGTGATTTTGGAGCCCAAGGAATCTTGTCACTATTTCCATTTTTTCCCCATCTACTTCCCATGAAGTGATGGGACCAGATGCCATGAGCTTAGTTTTCTGAATGTTGAGCTTTAAGCCAACTTTTTCACTCTCCTCTTTCACTTTCACCAAGAGGCTTTTTAGTTCCTCTTCACTTTCTGCCATAAGGGTGGTGTCATCTGCATATCTGAGGTTATTGATATTTCTCCCAGCAATCTTGATTCCAGCTTGTGCTTCTTCGACCCCGTGTTTCTCATGATGTACTCTGCTTATAAGTTAAATAAGCAGGGTGACAATATACAGCATTGACATACTCCTTTTCCTATTTGGAACCAGTCTGTTGTTCCATGTTCAGTTCTAACTGTTGCTTTCTGACCTGCATATAGGTTTCTCAAGAGGCAGGTCAGGTGGTCTGATATTCCCATCTCTTTCAGAATTTCCCACAGTTTATTGTGATCCACACAGTCGAAGGCTTTGGCATAGTCAATAAACCAGAAATAGATGTTTTTCTGGAACTCTCTTGCTTTTTCGATGATCCAGCGGATGTTGGCAATTTGATCTCTGGTTCCTCTGCCTTTTCTAAAACCAGCTTGAACATCTGGAAGTTCACTGTTCACGTATTGCTGAAGCCTGGCTTGGAGAATTTTGAGCATTACTTTACTAGTGTGTGAGATGAGTGCAATTTTGCGGTAGTTTGAGCATTCTTTGGTTAAGATTATGTGCTCCCAATGCAGGGGGCACGGTTTCAATCCCTGGTCTTGGAATTAATACCCTGCATGCCATACAACACACTGCATACCCCCCAAAATTTCTCACTCCAAAATTATTGCATGAACTCAAGGACAGTTGCTCAGTCTCTCAGAGCCTCCATTTCTTCATCCATTAAAAAAAAAATTTATTCCCCAGGCTGTTGTGAGAGTTAAATGATGTAATACTCAAAAAGACCCTTGCTCCTTGGGAGGAAAGCAATGACCAACCTAGAGAGCTTATTAAAAAGCAGAGACATTACTTTGCCAACAAAGCTTGTATAGTCAAAGCTATGGCTTTTCCAGTGGTCATGTATGGATGTGAGAGCTGGACAATAAAAAAGGGCTGAGTGCCGAACAATTGATGCTTTCGAACTGTGGTGCTGGAGAGGACTCTTGAGAGCCCCTTGGACTGCAAAGAGATCAAACCAGTCCATCCTAAAGGAATTCAACTCAATATTCACTGGAAAGACTGATGCTGAAGCTGAAGCTCCAGTACTCTGGGCACCTGATGCAAAGAGCTGACTAATTTCAAAAGACCCTAAGGCTGGGAAAGATTTGAAGGTAGTAGGAAAAGGGGACAACAGAGGATGAGACGGTTGGATGGCGTCACCAACTCAACGGATGTAAGTTTGAGCAAACTCTGGGAGATGGAGAAGGACAGGAAGCCAAAGCCTGGCATGCTGCTGTCCATAGGGTCACAAAGAGACACGACTGAGCAACTTAACAACAACTCAAAAAGATGCCTTGGTAAACTACAAAGCCAGAGAGAGAAGAGATTGGAGGGGGAAGGAAGTGAAATCAGAAAACCTCTAAACCTATGTAAGACAATGCAATGCAAACAGGGGTTCTACTTTGATAAATAATGCTGAGAAATCAGATATGCAAGGTCCAGAAACTACATGGCACCTTCAATCCAAGTTCTGGTTTGATCAAGGGAGCCCTCCAGTGGCTGATAGACAGGATTCTCTTCGTAGTGGTATTTCCAGGTGAAGAGCCTCATTGTCACGTATTGTGTTACTAGGAAAGACCTCAGAGAGCATTTGCTCAATCTTCCGCACTTAAGAGATGAGTAGACACAGACACTCGGAGACTGTATATACATATTTCAAAAGTCAGAATTTATGCCACTTTTTAATATTTAGCACTTTATATTGTTCCTAAGAATGTCAAAATTCAACAATTTCCATTTCAACATAATTAAGAGCTACTTTTGTTTTTCAGGTGTGTAACTAAGGTACGTCTGCAGTGACCGAGACACAAAATGATCACTCAGTAATGTTACTATGATGATTTAAACATATTTATATCATGGAATTATTGTAGTACTAATGCTTTGGTTGAAATTGTCCCACAACTAAAACACCAGTATTTCTGTCTCTTCAAAGCCTGTACGTGTGATGATTCCTTGATGCCCTCTACTGGTCACAATGTAATCTATTTAATAATATGCCAGAACATTAGAAAAGTTAACTTTGGGGATAAATAAGTAAATAAAGGAATATGCAAATTATAAGAATACATTAAAATTAAGTCATTAAATTAAATTAGGTAATTAAATTAAAATTAGGTAATGAAATAAACCCAAAACAAAGCATTACTGGAATAAATTTGGGGGATGTTAGACAATTATGACATCCACTAGTTTCACCTACTGTTTAATCTACAAAATGCAATAACTAAGCTATCATTTTTGGTCTCAATATAAAAATTTCCAGCTGTGCTATAACCATCTATAAGGATGGCCTATTAAATGATTTGTTACTGAATTTGACACAGAAAGACAGAATCTTTAAAATTCAGTTATCAAATGCTGAGAGATACTATGTTAAGAAGGGCAGACAACAGAAAAACATGAATGAATGCCCATCCATTCAGATAGCCTTAATGCTAAAATAACTAAAATATATTCTTTAAATATACGGTTTAGTATACACAGACATGCATACCCTGCACAGCATAAAACCCTCCTTTTGACCCAAAGAAGAATCACAATTCCTAATAATAAATCAAATTGTGCCGTAATCGGTCACATCACTGATGATCCACTCCCATCACCACCACTTCATCATCTGTAGGACCTCTGTCTTCCTTCCCCAATCCCCCAGAGATAAATCTATCGATACATTTCCCTCACGAAGACCCCCCAGGCTCTAGCTGTGCCTCCAAACACCTGTTTTTGGGCACCTGCCCAGGCTGGGTGCGTATGCCAAGGGGAGCTGCGTTGCTCACGGGGGCATCTTTGCTGCCAGTCAGACCTGAGCTCCTGCCCCAGCTCTTCCTGCCTCTGTGCACCCCAGCTCCTAGTCCCAGCCTCCTCTGTGGCGCCTGCCTCCCACCCTTATTCTCCCGTCCCCCACAACCCAGCTCAATGAATATTTGTTCCTAGGGCTTCCAGAAGAAAGTACCACAGTGGCTTAGACTATGGAAATTTACCTTCTCATCGTGCTGGAGGCTGCAAGTCCAAGATCAAGGTGTCAGAAGGTTCGGCTTTCCCTGCCTGCCCTCCCCCTCCTTGCGTTACAGATGGACACCTTATCGCTGGGTCCTTATTCGGCCTTTCCCCTCTGTCCCTGGGTGTGTCCCCATTTCCCCTTCTTGTCTTACAGACCAAACGCATGGATACCAGGTGGGAAAGGGGAGTGGATGAGCGGAAAGTGGGGACTGACGTGGATATTGATCTGTGCTGTCGCTCAGGTGTATCTAACTCTTTGTGACCCCATGAACTGTTTGCCTGCCAGACTCCTCTGTCCATGGAATATTTCAGGCAAGGATACTGAAACGGCTTGCCATTTCCTCCTCCAGGGGATCTCCCCAGCCCAGGGAGCAAACCCGTCTCTTGTGTCTCCTCATTGGCAGGCAGATTCTTTATCACTGGCACCACCTGGGGAGCCCACACTATTAACACTACGTATAAAAGAGACCAATGAAAAAAAAATAAAAATAAAAGAGACTAATGAGAAGCTCCTTTATAGCACAGGGAGCTCTACTCCGCGGTCTGTGGTGACCTGACTTGGAAGAAAATCCAAAAAAAGCAGGGATATAGTTATGTACAGCTGATCCATTTTGCCATGCTGCAGAAACCAACACAAAATTGTGAGGCAACCACACTATAATAAAAATTAAAGTAAAAAATGTTCCTCTTCTGGTGAAGATACAGTCAAATTGGAGGAGAGTCCATCCTAATTCCCTCACTTTAATTTAACCTTCTCTACCAAGGCCCTAGGGCTTCCCCAGTGGCTTGACAGGTAAAGAATCACCTGCAATGCAGGAAACACTGGAGATGCAGGTTCGAACCCCAGGTGGAGAAGTTCCACTGGAAAAGGAAAAGGCACTTCACTCCAGTATTCTTGCCTGCAGAATTCCATGGACAGAGGAGCCTGGTGGGCTACAGTCCATGGGGTCACAAAGAGTCAGACAAGACTGAGCGATTAACAGTGGCTTCCGGGCAGAATCACTATGATTTTGAAACATGATTCTTACCTATATTTCTTAGAAGTTTTTCAGGTTTTTCCATTCTCTTTAAAAATCAACTTGTGTGACTCTAAGGTTAAAGCTGGTCTGCCAGACATATTTGTCCCACAAAAGGCATAATAATAGTAGTAGTAGTATCTCTCTCTTCCAAAATGCTACCCGTTTTAATCTCTTTATAATAGGAAAAAATCTATTAATTCAAGCAGAACCTATTAAGATGTCTTTGTTTTCAGGTTTTAAAAAATGTTGTCTTAGGGACTTCCCTGGTGTTCTGGTGGTTAGAACTCGGAGCTTTCACTGCCAAGGGTCTGGCTCTGATCCCCGGTTAGGCAACCGAAATACTGCAAGCTGCATGGCGCGGCCAAGACAAATAAAAAGCGCAACCAGTTCTGTTAAGGACAAAGGACTTATTGGCAAAATATCAAGTAACGTCCATCAGCCAAAAGACAATCTACACATCACACAAACAGGTGTGCCAGGCCCTGGATCGTCGAGAGATAAGTCACTCACCGATTTAAATTAGAGCTCATGAATCAATACTCTGTGTTAGCAAACATAACTGCTCTCATCTGCACAAAAGTGCATATTTCCTCAGGGAAATTTTCTCATGAATTTCTCACCCATGATCAAAATTTACAATAGCCCTTGCTAAGGTTTTGTCAAGAAGTTATCTCCGGACACTTGAGAGCAATATGTATACAAGGATGACACAGTCAAGATCTGGTGGGACTTCCCAGGTGGTCCAGGGGTTACAAATCTGCCTTGCAATTCAGGGGACCCAGGTTCCACCCCTGGTTGAGGAGCTGACGTCCTACGTGCCGCGGGGCAGCCCTGGCCCTGCAGGGGAAAGAGCTCAGATGACGCAGCGAAGATTCCGCTTGCCGCAACTAAGGCCTGAAGCAGCCAAACAAACAAGTGATGGGTTTCTTAAAGTCAGGATATAGAACCTCACATCCTTTAAAGTCATTCAGACAGAAACCTGCAACCTTACACGCCTAGAGCTCAGGTATGGACAGTAGGACAGATGAGGCCGCTGTCGTTCTTAGGGCGACTTCCTGTGTTAGTCCACTCCGCTCGCCATAACAAAGAGCCACAGACCAGGGGACTTACACAACAGGAGTTTATTTTCTCACAGTTCTGAAGGCTAGAAGTCCAAGATCAGGAGCTGGAAAATTCAGTTTCTGCTGAGGTCTCTCTCCCTGACTTGTAAATGGCCACCTTCTCACTGTGTCCTCAATGGCTTTCTTCTCTGCACATGCACAGTGAGTTCTATTAAACTCTTTCTCTTCTTGGAAAGACACCAATTGTATCAAAACAGGGCCCCACCCTTACAACCTCATTTAATTTTATCTATCACCCTAAAGGCCCTCCAAAATACAGTCACACTGAGGGTGAGGGCTTCAGCGTAAGAATCTGGAGGAGAAGGAAACACAGTTCAGTCTATGTCTTTACCTTTTCCGCAGCAGCGACAGCCTGGTTCATGTCACTACAGCATGAGATGAAAATGCAGAATTTCTCGTTCTTCAGAGTGCTGAGATATCCGTAAGGAATGCTTCATTGACTGAGATACCACTGATTCGAATTTGGTGCTATCCGAACTGGGGGCATCTGAAGCTTTCACTGGTACCATACATGCAAAAAGAATAATTGAGGCAACTGCAAGTCTTAACAAGATTGCAGAATTGGGAACCGATAGAGAATAAATTTAATGTTTGCCAGTGATATATAAATAAGTGAACCGATTTCTAATTACCCTTAACTGGTCATAAAAACAATTTGGTGGGCTTTCTCTTCAGGCACTCATTCCCAGCTGCAGTCAAATAACTATAAGTTCAATGCTCTAATCTTAAAAGACATTAAATACATTGCTTTTCTTTTTTAAGGAAGCAATTCTTTTTTTAAAAGATTATTTGATATGGGCTATTTTTAAGTCTTTACTGAATTTATTATAATATTGCTCCTGTTATGTTTTGGTTTCTTGGTTCCAAGGCATGTGGGATCTTAGCTACCTGACCAGGGGCTGAACCCACACCTCCTGAATGGGAAGGTGAGCTTTTAACCACTGGACCACTGGGGAGGTCCCTGTGTTTCTTTTCAAACATTTCTGAGTTCCTAACACATGCAAATCACACTCAGGATCCTCATCTGGGTAGTCAAGGCCCTCCTTAATCCGGTTGTGTTTATGTTCCCAGACTGGTTCCAGTTAGTTTCATCAGACCCCCTGCTTCAGTCAGACCACTCTTCTTCTGGCTCATGGGCATCCAAGACCAGTTTGCCCCAGCTTGCACGGCTGGCTTGCCCCTTCTGTCTTTGGTGTTTTAAAATCTCATACTTTAGAGTGAATGCTACAAGCAGAATCCAGAAAATAAAGATATTCTCCATGCTTTGTACTCCACTTATATAATTTAGGACCTCAGTTCCTTAGTCCCTTTTATTCTGAAAATTTCTACTCCCTATAAGCCTCACCTCAAGTCACACATCCTTGAAAAAGACTAATTTTACTCACTTTTATGGAGCTGCTCTTCTCTGAATTTCACCATCCATTCCAACCCCTCTGGCTGTGCCTTCCAGCTTTTCCTTCCAGTTTCTTTTTTTCATAAGCAGCTCTTGAAATGGAGTGTCAGTTCCTTCAAGTCAGGTACAGCTGACTTTTACTTCTTTTAAACATTCAAGGAGTTCAACGGTGTGGAAACAACTCAACAAAAATTTTTTTTCTTCAAAGTAACTAGTTCAAACCCTTCACTGCTTCAAATCAATCTTCCCAAGTGATGCTAATTACTGAGGCCATGCAGCATCTAGCGCTTTCTTCATTCCTGACATCAAAAGTCAGCTCTGGAGCAAGAGGTATGTGACAAAGAAACATAAAAAGAGAGTGGAAAATGGACAAATTCTTTCGAAGAGGCGGAAAGGGTCGCCAGGCAGTAGGGACATTTAAATGCAGGAGAGAAAGCTCTCACTTGAAATGCTAAGTGGGAAAACAATTTAAGTTTAGTTTATGAACATTGATGCTAATTATTTAAATGATAAGAACTAAATTAGTTTCTTTTCTTAAAACCAATTACATTCAAAACTCTTGAATTTCCTGAAGTACTAAAGCAAGGTGTTGGGTACAGTGGGCTGGAATAGACGGGGTGAGGACAGAGACTGTACTTGATTTTTCAGATGCATCCTATCACCTGAGAGCAGTTTCTGCTGTTTTCCAAAAATGAGTTACAGTGGTCACACTCTGGCCTCACCCCAATATTAGGCAGTGATGGAAAATGGTCTCTCTCTGCTCTGTGAATCAATAATTCTCAATCCTTTAGAACTCCAATATCGTATTCTAACTTGATTTTATAACTACAACTCTACTAAAAGTCTTCATGGTATAATTATATATATACTTAAAGCACATAAGCTAAAAATACATACTTTCACTAAAACTCTAGACACACAAGGATAGGTTGAGTTGAACTGAATTATCTAAGACAGCTATTCTAGAACTCAAGCAAAGATTCTCAGCACTTTTTTAATATGGGCAATGGTAACTCTGAGCAGAGAGAACACACAACTCCCTCTGACTGAATATCATAATCAATGTCTGCTCACCCAAACAATGCTTCCCAAAGTTTTTGGACAAAGGATTAATTTTAGCTGGACATATCTACTATTTGCCACTGAGTCTGTCTTTGGCCAATCTCTAAAACGTTTTATTTATTTATTTGGCCATGCTGTGTGGTCTGGGGGATCTTAGTTCTGCAACTAAGGATCAAAACCGAGCCCACGGCAGTGAAAGCCCTGCATCCTGACCACTGGGTCACCAGAGAATCCCCAAAATGTTTTTTTAAATGACAGATTTTGAATTGTGCCAGAAATATATGACAAGGGTTCCCCTCTTAACTCAGTGGTTGATCTTACTGAGTAAGCCATGTGCCATAAGCACAATGGAGCACTTGCAGACTTGACTCTGAACTTGGCCACGGGGCGTGTTTGAGCAATGGATACTAGCAAGCGTGAAGCAAGCAAAGGATTGAAAAGCACCTGTGCTTTGGGGGCTGCCCCTCTGACCCCACCACTACCACCACCTTAAGACGGAGCCCAAACAAGCCTATCGAGGGTGAAAGGCCTGTGGTCCAGTCACTCCCGCCATCCAAGTCAAGAGCTACTCGACCAGTGGGAGCAGTGCCAGCCAACAGCTAACTGCAGATAACTGAGAACCAGCCTAAACCAGAACTGCCCTGTGCATTCCAACTCCCACTGCAAACAGTGTGAACCAAACAAATGGGTTCTGTTTTAAGCCACAAAGTTTTGGGGTGTTTTGTCATTCAATAAAAGCTAACTGACACACCATGAGATTTCAAACAATAGCCTACCATTCTCTTCACCCTTTGTCTTCAGTTCCAATGATCCTTTGTTTAAATAGCTAGATCATTGCTAGATCTTTCATTTTACTGAAACACAGTGGGATTATGGGATTGCAGTCTGGAAACCAATTCAGAGAATTTAGAGATTGTCTCATAAATGGGAGAATGGGAGAATAATAGTTTTCACCAGCTGGGTTTTACTAAAATTCAGCTGTCCTATCTCTGCAACATATTTCAAATAAGTGAAATACACTGATGTCTGAAACATAAGCACCAAAGTCCAACATCTTTTAGAGCAAAGTTATTTGAAATCCAGGGAAACAATGAAAGCTTTCAAGAAAAAACAAGAGCTTTTCTTTTTTTTTTTTTTAAGTACACCAAACAGGTGGCATACTATAACCACAAATAAAGCATTCAAATTTCAACTCATCTCAACAAAAATTGGGTGATTATTTGGCTTCATCATGGATTGAAGCCCCGAGATATCTGTAGTTTTTGTACCAGACATTCCAAAATGGAACCAAGGGAGAACAATAAATCTAAGTTGCAGCACATTCAAAATGAATCATTTGTTTATGTCACTGATAAAAATCATTGTTTTGATGCTATTATAGCTACAATTATTATAGCATCTATTTTTTCTGATTCCTATCGCATAATATGATTTTTTATTTTTGCATAGTTAATGACTATTCTTGCTTAACTTTAGGACATTTAAATAGATTTCTCCATAAACTTCCAGACTGAAATCCACCTTCATACCAAAATTTGTACTGATTTATCTCATCAGTCAGTGAGGAGGCAAAACTGACAACTGACGTTATATTTCAATTTAAAAAACAGTTAAAACCCCCCAAAAATGGTTTTAAATAAATAAATAAGTTGGAGAGCATATGCAGAACAGGGAATCCCCTTACACTCTTGCTTTGAATGTAAATTGATACAGGCACTATGGAGAACAGCATGGAGGTTCCTTAAAAAACTGCAAAGAGAACTACCACATGACCCAACAATCCCATTCTTGGGTGGATATCCAGAGGAAACCATAATTCAAAAAGACACATGCCCCCCAGTGTTCATTGCAGCGCTATTTATAATAGCCAGGACATGGAAGGAAACTAAATGTCCATCAACAGAAGAACCGATAAAGATGTTGTGCATGTGTACAATATTAAATGCAATGTGGCTGGAATATTACTCAGCCATAAAAGGAATGAAATTGGATGATTTGAGAGATGTGGATGGACCTAGAGAGTGGCATACAGAGTGAAGTAAATCAGAAAGAGAAAAATAAATATCATATATTAATGCATATGTGTGGAATCTAGAAAAACAATATAGATGATCTTCTCTGCAGAACAGAAACAGAGACACAGATGTAGAGAGCAGATACATGGACACTCAGAGGGGGAAGGGGGAGGACAGGATGAATTGGGAGATTGGGGTTGACATCTATACACTATTGACGCTGTGTTTCAGGTAACAGTGGGCACCTACTGTTAGGGACCTCTACTCAGGGCTCTGCGGTGACCTAAACGGTCACCACCCCCTCCGCCCACCCACACACTTGGACAAATGGAGGGTCTATACCCACCTTTCTGAACGTCCTGGAGTCCTCAGTCGGGGTCTAGCTGGTTCTCAAAGAGGAGGCTTCGAGAGCCAGAGATAGGCTTCGAAAAGGCTCCTATTTCGTGTGTGGAATGCTCTGATGAAGATCTCAGGAAGGCCTCTGGTGCCGTGACACAGGGAAGCCAGGGAGCCCTTTGGGGCCGTGCCTTTGGACCCACAGGAAGCGTGCACTTGTCCCGGGCGACCAGCGGGCTCCGGAGGAAGGCTGCCGCCCTCTCTCCTTTCCTTGTCAGCGAGGGGCCAAGAGGACCGGGAACAAGGGTGGACGGGGCCTGCCTTGGGGACTGTGGCTGCTTCGGGCCTTTGAACCTGGCTGCCTCCTGATCTTAATCTCGTGACCTCACAGCAGCGACTCAAGTTTTTCATTCATCGAAGAAAACCAGAGGTCCTGCCTGCCCTTCTCCATCAACACTCACCACTTTTCTCCCCCTGCCTCTCACACCACCCCAGATATCCATGTTCCTACTCTCAAGAGGTAGGGGAATAACATCAGGGCGGCCCTCGTCTTCCCCAAGAAGGACCCCTCACTCCTGGCATATTTAGTGCCATTTCCAACCCTCTCTTGGTTCTGATAGCTCTCACAAAGTGGGGGTCCCTCCCCACTGCCCCACCGCCTCTAGAGTGCCCCCAGCCAGCAGCAGGCCCCTCTGCCCGCTCTCCCCAGCCTGACCCCTCCCTGCCACAGAGAGGCATCAGCGCCACCGCCCTGCAGCACGGGCTGCCTCAAGACCGCCTCTCAGACACTCGCTTTTCTTGGTGGCATCTCCTGGCACAGGTCGGGGTGGGGAGAAGGCCTTTCTCCATCATGGGATGAAGACAGCTTAGACTCTAATCTCCAAATCAGAGTTCTGATCAAAAGATGCAGAGTCCTGGTCTCCAGACCTTGTTTCCCTTCTCAGGAAGAAAATGACTAAACCCTTACCCAGGAAGAAGCGCCCCACCCCTTCCCTTGGACAACCTTGAGCTCTGCTGTAGGGAGTGTCTCAAAGTTTCTGCCTTCCTGAGGTTCCTCCCGAGGAGGTGTGTCTGTCCTTCTAACCTGTCTGCTCAGGCCCCACCCCCTGAGCGCAGGCAGATCTCCCCTAGATTCCTGCAGGGGTGAGGGGGCAGCCGTGCACAGAGCCCCTTCCCGCACCCAGCCCTGACTGCTGACTGCTGGGAGCTGCTCTTGGCCCATCAACCGTGGACTGGCCCTCCCTTGGAGAGGGCCTCGCAGCTCTGCACAGGCATAAGGTCACTTGCCCCTCCCATCCCAGGGCACGTTCCCAAGGGGGAGAGTTTAATGGCTGGAAGGGCACTGGAGAGCTCCTTCCAAGAATCATGGACGGACAGAAGCATATTTCAGAAGAGGTTTTCCTCCGATCCCTGCTCTCTCTCAAAGGACACAGAATGCTGAATATTTACTGTCTTAGATCTTGGATTTCTTTTTCTTTTTTCCTTTAAAAACCAAACCAACTTTGTTGCTGTTCAGTCGCTCAGTCGTGTTTGACTCTTGGTGACCCCATGGACTGCAGCAGGCCAGGCTTCCCTGTCCTTCACCATCTCCTGGATCTTGCTCAAACTCATGTCCACTGAGTCAGTGTTTCTGTCTAACCATCTCATCGAAGCAAGTTTATTAAACATGTTTTAAGAGCTTACGGATTTCTGATACCTCCCACTGAAAGGAACCAAAAGGGACCCCAGTGTAAATCCCACCTGACGTGCATCCATCCTCTCTTTCTGCTCGCGGACCCCTGACACTGAGTCCCTTGGTAGGTGGGCAGATGGCTCTGCGCCCTGCTGACCCAGCCCCCTCTGCTGCTTCCTAAAGACTGTGCGAGGGGGAGGGGCTGCCTGAGGTCCACAGGCCACCCTATCGCTGGTATGGAGCCCATTCGGTTTTGAATTGTCAGTCTTTCTTCATCTCCCCCAAGGTCTTGGTTCTGAGATACATAGCAGGACTTTTGAACTAGGCTTTTTTGTTTGTGTATTTAGGGCATGTTAAAACATTAATTTTGAGATTTTACCTCCTTTCAGGTTATTTCTGCTAATATCAGATGTATATATGACAGGTTTATGGTTCTTTTTTTTAACTCTTCCTAGGGTTTCTTTAGAGAAAACTTCGAAGATAAACTCCTTCTTGATATATATATATACTTTTTCTTTAGCAACTTGTTATCACAGGGATCAAAGGCGAAAAGTGATCTCTTTTTGCACTGGTTGTATTTGTATATCACAAATAAAACGCGTTTTGTTCAGCTGCCAAAAAAAAAAGAGAGAGAAAGAGATCTAATATTCTCAGTGGAAGCTGGATTGAAATGTTGGGCCTCTCCTCTGAAGAATATTTTTCCATCAGGGTTTTGGAAACTGTTCCTGTAATGCCAAGTGATTTGAAGTAAGAAGCATTTCCTTTAAAAAGTAGGTGTCTGATGGGCAGCTCAGTTAGATATAAGAAGCTTGTAACTACGAGCCAGTCATTCGGCTTTTTGAAAACTAGCAGTTTAGTGGAATAAGCACAGCGTTGCCACTCTCAAGCTGAACAGTCTCGAATCTTCATGTGGAAACAGTAATCATCTCCTTGTGTGCCTGATGGTGAGAGGTCACTGAAGGAAAAATGGACAGAAGAGTTAAGGGCAAATAATAAATATGAAAAATGGATTTCTCAGCCCATCATCTAATTATTAGACATTATTTAATAGCTTGTCAGGGGCTTCCCTGCTGACTCAGTGCTAAAGATTCTGCCTGCCAATGTAGGAGATGTAGGTTTGATTCCTGAGTCAAGAAGATTTCCTGGCAGAGAACAGGGCAACCCACTCCAGTATTCTTGCCTGGGAAATCCCATGGACAGAGGAGCCTGGCAGGCTTTGGGGTCCCAAAAGAGTGGGGTTAAGCAACAACAACAACAATAGTTTATTAGATCCTAAGAGAGGACAGACTAACATTAATTCATGATTATTAGAAACCAACACTGACACTTGCAGGAAGAAGTTTCTTAAAAATTATACTCTAGCTTTTCTACGGTTGAAACACTCTAACTTCCTGTCATTTAGATAATGAACTGGGCCTCACGTGATCACAGGCTTGGGCTCACATGATAAAAATAAATAATCCAAAGAACCTCCTTCATGACAGAAAAACATTTCAGAGTCAGAGGAAAAAGAGAAGGCCTGGTCTGTGCAATCTGGGGTTTATGTAGTTTACATTATAGGATGTGTGCGTGCTCAGCCATGTCCAGCTCTTTGTAACTCCATGAACTGAAGCCCGCCAGGCTTCCCTATCCAGGGAATTTTCCAGGCCAGAATCCTAGGCCTTTTCCTGCTCCAGGGGATCTTCCTGATACAGGGATCAAGCCCTCAGCTCTGCGTCTGCTGCACTGGCAGGCAGATTCTTTACCACTAGCGCCACCTGGGAAGTTTACATTACGTACAGATGCAAACACAGTCCTTCAGGATGCTTAGCAAGTGATAAACAATGATAACCTCTTTGTTCAGAATCCAGTAGTTAGGTTGACTTTAAAGCAACTCTGTGGGACTTTCTTTTTGGTGGGTGTGAGTTTATGACAGAAAGTATAACTTTTTCCAATCTTTTAATCACTACTGACCCTGATGCATGCTTCATCTCACTTAAGCTTCACAAACAACTCTTTTGAGACCGATGAGAAAATTGAGGGTAAAGAGAAAGATAACTTGCCTGTGGTCATGCAGTTTACAAATAATGAAGACCAAAGAAGAGTTTTGCCAATGACCACATTCTTAGCCAGTAAATTTCTCTTAATGAAAGAAGTAGCAATGAGGAAACTGGAAGATTCTAGGTTTTGTGGCTGTAACTCACTTTTTTAAAAAAAATTATGAAATGCTTCACAAATTTGCATATCATACTTGGTCAGGTTGCATGTTAATCTTCTCTGTATCATTTTGATTTTAGTGTATGTGCTACAGTAGTGAGCACTGTAACTCACACTTAACTTGGCTGAAAAAAGAGAGACCAAAAACAGTTGACTGGCACTACAAATAAACCCACGCAATTTATTAGACCTGACCCCTAGCAAGACTTTCCTTATCTGCCCTCAGTCATTAAGCTTTGACACTCTTAATTAATGGATACATATGTCAGCTGAGTTTATTGCATATGAAAAATGCCCAGGAACAAACAAAAAATAATATGTTGTTCCCAGGAGCAAGTAAGAGATTACTGATTATGATACATGATAGTTCACTCAGGTGCTTTGCCGTAGTTGAGGGAGAGAAAAGAAAAACAGGTTGGTGAAATACAGCTCCTGTAAAGAGGTGGATATTCTTTATGCTTTTGACAAACTCAATTTATGAGTATAGATCTGTGCCACAGGGCTGGCCACCCAGCAACCACACAAAACCATCTGTGCTTACCTAGTAACTGCTCAGAATAACCTAATTCTCCTGTTTTCAAAGCTAACAATATGAGACACAAAGGGAAAACATACAGAATTGAAAGAAATTGTAGGGAGATGGAATCTTTGCCAGTGCCAGACTTAACATTTTGGCAAAGCTTTCTCTAATTAGCTAAGATCCCATCCTATAGGATAGAATATTTTGCAGAATAATTTTGAATACACTATTATTTTTAATCATCATTGCTTATAAATTCATTAAGTAAAGAAATTTAAACGTGGAATTACATACAAAGTCTTCCTGGCAGCATCCCAGCCCTCTCCAGCCACTCAGCGCCCTTCCCTGGTTTCTCTGCCTCAGCCCGCATCTTACAGCTGGGAACTCAGAAGGTCCCTTCACGCCCCTATTTATCTGTCCTTCACTGGCCTTTCTTTTCCTCTCTCCTTATTCTCTTGGCTTCAGCCATCATGTCTTGGAGTTGGTCCTGCATCTATATGACCAGCTCACATTTCCCTCAAATTCCAGGAGGTTTGTTCCATCACTGTGTTCAACACCTTTATTTATTCACATGCTTTCTTGCGTCTTTTCAAGTTCATGACAGTAGCCTAGACTAGGCTTGGTGCTGTCTTTTGAGGAAGCCAAGCACAGTCCCACCTCCAGGCCTTGCATCTGCTGCTTTCTCTGTCTGGAACCCTGTTTCCCTTCATATGCATGGCTGGCTTCCTTGCCTCCTTCATGTCTTTATCTAATGTCAGTGAAAACTTCCTGACCACCCCTTTAAAACTGCAACACACGCTACGTCAGACTCCTGTGTCCCCTGCTCCCTCTCCCCGCCACAGTCTTCTCCACGGCAATCCCGACTTCTAAAACACACGTGTTGCTGACGTATTCTGTTTATTGCCTATCTCTCCATGCACACTTCCGGGGGTGTTGGGGTCCTTTAATGGACCAGAACCTGGTGATCCAGAGCCGACGATGAGAAAGTGAAAGAAGGAAAGAGGCTAGTATTCCCTGGGTTATGCCGCCGGCCTTCATGCTCCAGGGAATCCGCCAGAAATAGAGAGAGAGAGAAAGACATGGGGACCCAAGCTCTGATGGAACAAGGGTGCTTTATTGAATTCAGTAAGAGTGTATATACCGGTAGCTTTTTCAGATAAAGATCAAGAGACCAGACTTTACAAGTTTACCAAAGAAGCAAGGAGCAATAAAGGCCATAAGGCCAAAAGGCGATCCAAATCAAAAGAGGGTCAGTAAATAGTTACTTTTCACCGTATGGAAAAACTAACGAAGGAAATGCATGCATTCCTCAGTCCCGGGAGAGGCTTGCCTCTCCTCTTAATTCCTGAATATTCAGAGGATTCATGACAGATCCAAAACAGCACACAGGAAGCCTCCTGTTAAATGCTTCCTGACATGAGGGAGGGAATTTTTTATCTGATACGTTCAATTCTACATCCCTAGTGCTCACAACACTGGCGCAAAAGCCAATATTACCTATGAATATAATAAATGAAGGAATGAATGAATGATTGCCCCACTGACACCTCACATAAAACTCCTCCTCATTCACAGATCTGCTCTCTTCCTGCCATAAATAGTAGCATCTGCCTCCTTCTACTCATTCAGATGAAAAATCTCAATCACATTATCCTTTTTTTTAAAATAATGTGTCGAATTGTTTTAAGTCACTTTGAAACTCCACTTACCCACTTCTTTCTATTTATCCCATTTCTATTCCCCCAGCCCTGGTCCAGGGTCTCATCACCCGCCCTGCTTTCACGAGGACTGCTGCATCACTTCAAGCCTTTCTTGTCCCATCTTCTGTTCTTCACTTCATCCTGGAACACTGCCCTAGACTGAGTTTCCTAAAATGCACGTGTCAGGTCACATCATGCCCGGCTCTAAATCCTTAGCATGGAATTGAAGACTGTCCATGACCTGATCTCAAACCATCCTGCAATCCTCGCCCTTTCACATGCTCTATATCCAGACACATGGGACAGCTGCCCCTGTCCTAAAGCCAAGGGTACTGTGATGGCTCCAAGCCTTGCTGCTGTTCGCTCAGCTGCCTAAGCCAGTGCAGCCATTGCTTGCCCTAAAAGCATTCCCTGAACTGTCTCTGTCCTCCGCTTCCCACCCACTTTGTTGATATCTCTATGTTAGCAATTATGAATCAAGATTGCCAGGAGAAATGTCAATAACCTCAGATATGCAGATGACACTACCCTTATGGCAGAAAGTGAAGAACTAAAGAGCCTCTTGATGAAAGTGAAAGAGGGGAGGGGAGGAGCCAGGATGGCGGAGGAGTGGGACGGGGAGACCACTTTCTCTCCTACAGATTCATCGAGGGAATAATTGAATGCAGAGCAAACTTCACAAAACAACTTCTGATCGCTAGCTGAGGTTATCAGGCACCCAGAAAAGCAGCCCATTGTCTTCAAAAGGCGGTAGGACAAAATGTAGAGGATAAGGAGAGAGACAAAAGAGCTGGGGATGGAGATCCATCCCGGGAAGGGAGTCTTAATAGAGGAAGTTTCCAAACACTGGGAAACCCTCCCACTGGCTGGTCTGGGGGAAGTTTTTGAATCTCGGAGGGCAACCTGACTGGGAGGGGAAGAATAAATAAAACCCACAGATTATGTGCCTGGAGGCAACTCCCAGCAGAAAAGTACCCCAGATGCCCGCATCTGCCACCAGCAAGTGGGGACGGAACGGAGAGGAGCGGCCGGCATTGCTTAGGGTAAGGACCGGGCCTGAGGGCCCTGAGGACAATTGGAGGGAGGTTTTGTGAGTTACCAACTTAAACTGTGGGACAGCAAAAGAGAGAGAGAAAATTAACCGGCCCAAACACACTGCCGGCTGTTCGCATAACAAAGGGACAGAACAAGTCCAGAGAAGAGCTCGCAGGCTGCAGACCGGCCCAGCTCCGCCGGAGGCAGGAGGCAGGGGGGAGGGGAAAGGGGCAGTCTCGGCCCCAAGGACCGCATCCCCTGCCGCACTGCAAACAGGCCTCCAGTTTCTAATCAAAGGCCTCCTGAGATTCTGGATGGTCGACATCCGCCGGGAGGGTCGCAGCGAGACACAGGGCGCAGGCACCCGACCGGCGCGGGCGGGGACTGGGGCTGGGGACGCGGAGGGCAGAAGGCGCATGCACCCAACTGGCGCCGGCGGAAACTGAGACTGGGTCCACGGAAGGGAGAGGGCGCGCCGCACCCGGGGAGAGTGCGCCCACCAAGCCCCTGGCTGCCTGAGCCGCTCGGACGGGGAAGGCACAGAGAGCAGGCGCAGCTTTTCGCTCCGCGCTTTTGTGGAACACCCGAGGGCTGGAACCTCGCGCAGCGCGGGGCGCGCTCCATATACAACAGCCGGGAGCCTGAGCAGCGCAGACGGAGAAAGCAGCGTCAGCCCCTCCCCGCAGCGCCAGCCCCTCCCCGCAGCGCCAGCCCCGCCCCGCAGCGCCTGCCCATCCCCGCAGCGCCAGCCCCTCCCCGCAGCGCCAGCCCCGCCCCCGCAGGGCCAGCCCATCCCCGCAGCGTCAGCCCCTCCCCGCAGCGCCAGCCCGCCCCCGCAGGGCCAGCCCTCCCGCTCCCCGCAGCGTCAGCCCCTCAGCGCCAGCCCGCCCCCGCAGCGCCAGCCCCTCCCCGCAGCGCCAGCCCCTCCCCGCAGCGTCAGTCCCCGCAGCGCCAGCCCCTCCCCGCAGCGCCAGCCCCTCCCCGCAGCGTCAGCCCATCCCCGCAGCGCCAGCCCGCCCCCGCAGCGCCAGCCCCTCCCCGCAGCGCCAGCCCCTCCCCCAGCGCCAGCCCCGCCCCGCAGCATCAGCCCCTCCCCGCAGCGTCAGCCCCGCCCCGCAGCGCAACGGAACTAGCTGACTGAATAAGAGCCCACCTCCGCCCGCCTGTGTCAGGGCGGAAATGAGGCTCTGAAGAGACCGGCAAACAGAAGCCAAATAAACAAAGGGAACCGCTTCAGAAGGGACTGGTGCAACAGATTAAAATCCCTGTAGAAAACACCAACTACACCGGAAGGGGCCTGTAGATATCGAGAAGTGTAAGCTGGAACGAGGAGCTATCTGAAACTGAGCCGAACCCATACTGACCGCAACAGCTCCAGAGAAACTCCTAGATATATTTTTACTTCTTTTTTTTAATTAAAAAAATTTTTTTCTTTTTTCTTTTTTATTTTTTCTCTTTTATTTTCTTTTAAAATTCCCTATTACTCCCCCATTACTCCTTAACTTTCGTTTTCATAGATTTTTATGATTTTTTTAATTAGGAAAAATTTTTTTCTTGTTTTTTTTCCTTTTTCTCTTCTTTTTTCTATTTTTCTTTTTCTCTTATCTCCTTTTAAAGTCCTCTATTACTCCTCTACTACTTAATTTTCATTTTCATTACACTATAACCTTGCAAAAAAAAGAGAAGCCCTATTTTTAAACTGAACTTCATATATATTTCTAAAATTTTTTTGTGTGTTTTGGTTTTTGTTTTTAACATTGTATTTTTAAGAGTCTAACCTCTACTCTAGATTTTTAATCTTTGTTTTTCAGTATATGATACAAATTGTGGACATTTAAGAATCCAATATTCAGTTCCCATTTTTATTCAGGGGTGCGTTGATTACTCTCTCCCAATCTTGACTCTCCGTTTTCTACCTCAGAACACCTCTGTTTCCTCCTTTCCCCTCCTCTTCCCAATCCAATTCTGTGAATCTTTGTGGGTGTCTGGGCTACAGGGAACACTCTGGGAACAGACAACTGCGTAGATCTGTCTCTCTCCTCTTGAGTCCCCCTTTTTCTCCTCCTGCTCATCTCTATCTCCCTCCTCCCTCTCCTCTTCTTCATGTAACTCTGTGAACCTCTCTGGGTGTCCCTCACGGGGGAGAATCTTTTCACCATTAACCTAGAAGTTTTATTATCAGTGCTGTATAGTTGGAGAAGTCCTGAGACTACTGGAAGAATAAAACTGAAATCCAGAGGCAGGAGACTTAAGCCCAAAACCTGAGAACACCAGAAAACTCCTGACTACATGGAACTTTAAGTAATAAGAGACCGTCCAAAAGCCTCCATACCTACACTGAAACCAACCACCACCCAAGAGCCAATAAGTTTTAGAGCAAGACATACCATGCAAATTCTCCAGCAACGCAGGAACATAGCCCTGAACATCAACATACAGGCTGCCCAAGGTCACACCTAAGACATAGACCCATCTCAAAACTCATTACTGGGCACTCCATTGCACTCCAGAGAGAAGAAATCTAATTCCACGCACCAGAACACTGACACAAGCTTCCCTAACCAGGAAACCTTGACAAGCCAATCGTCCAACCCAACCCGCTGGGTAAAACCACCACAATAAAAAGGAACCACAGACCACCAGAATACAGAAAGCCCACTCCAGACACAGCAATATAAACAAGATGAAAAGGCAGAGAAATACCCAACAGGTAAAGGAACATGAAAAATGCTCACCAAGAAAGTGAAAGAGGAGAGTGAAAAAGTTGGTTTAAAGCTCAACATTCAGAAAACTAAGATCATGGCATCTGGTCCCATCACTTCATGGCAAATAGATGGGGAAACAGTGGAAACAGTAGCTGACTTTATTTTTCTGGGCTCCAAAATCACTGCAGATGGAATTAAAAGATGCTTACTCCTTGGAAGGGAAGTTATGACCTAACTAGACAGCATATTAAAAAGCAGAGACATTACTTTGTCAACAAAGGTCCGCCTAGTCAAGGCTATGGTTTTTCCAGTAGTTATGTATGGATGTGAGAGTTGGACTATAAAGAAAGCTGAGTGCTGAGGAATTGATGCTTTTAGAAGACTCTTGAGAGTCCCTTGGACTGCAAGGAGATCCAACCAGTCCATCCTAAAGGAGATCAGTCCTGGGTGTTCATTGGTAGGACTGATGTTGAAGCTGAAACTCCAATACTTTGGCCACCTGATGCGAAGAGCTGACTCATTTGAAAAGACCCTGATGCTGGGAAAGATTGAGGGCAGGAGGAGAAGGGGACAACAGAAGATGAGATGTTGGATGGCATCACCGACTCAATGGACATGGCTTTGGGTGGACTCCAGCAGTTGGTGATGGACAAGGAGGCCTGGCGTGCTGTGGTTCATGGGGTCACAAAGAGTCAGACACAACTGAGCAACTGAACTTAACTGAACTGAACCCATTTAATCTTTTTTTTTTATCGGAATATAATTGCTTTAGAATATTGTGTTAGTTTCTGATGTGCAGTGAAATGAATCAGCTATATGCATACATACATCCCCATCCGCTTGAGCCTTCCTCCCTCCCCGTCCGCGTCCCCATCCCCGCCCCAGTCCCCGTCCCCGTCCCCGTCCCCATCCGCGTCCCCATCCCACACTGCCAGGTCATCACCGAGCCCCTGACTGGGTTCCCTGAGCTTTATAGCAGCTTCCCACTGTTAAATGCCCATCTCTCACCCCAAGCCACAGCCTCACTGAGAACTGCCTGCAGGCATCATTTATCTGTATATGAATCACAGTGATTAGCCAGTGTTTAACAGAGTAGGCACCAGAAACTGTGTATGAGCTACCTGAATGAAATGTGAGTACAGAATGGAAGTTTCATGTTGTGCAATAGGATAGAATTCTTCAACAGGATTCAGGGGAAAGACATGGCTTTAATAAGGGTACAATTTATGCTTATTTTTGCTCGTCATTCAGACCCAGCTGTAGGCCCACTGAGGAAAACCTACCAGGTAGCCCTTAGTCTAAACCAGCACAGACTATGCTGTATTCATAAAGCTGGTCTCAGTCACGTGTGACAAATGAGTGCCCCCAGCCCCACACCCAGCATCACACCTACCCACTCCCATTTCTGGGCTGGGCAACTACCAGGCTATGAAATAGAATTGTTACTTATATAAGCAAATTAAAATAAAGATAATTGGTAGGAGAAGAGGGAAGGATGTGGGAGGAATAATTCCATAAATTTCACCTTATTTTATTCATCATATTTGATTTCATTTCATTTCACCTTAAAATCTATAGAAATGTGCTGAAAAGCACAAATGTGACTGTATAAGCATACTTTTTAAAATGTGTTTAATTTTATTTCTGTCTTTTAATTTTTTAACATTATTTTTTATTTTGGCTGCGCTGAGTCTTCTTGTTGTCTTCGGCACCCAGGCTCCGTCTTTGCGGCCCTTGGGCTTCTTTAGTTGCGACAAGCAGGCTTAGTCGCCCTGTAGCATGTGGAATCTTAGTTTGCCAACAGGGACTGAACCCACGTCCCCTGCATTGGCAGGCAGATTCTCAACCACTGGACCACCAGGGAAGTCCCTGTCTTGACAAGCTTTTATTGTATGTTAATGCTTTTCTTCTCTTTCTTCTTTGCTAGCCGCCTCCTCACCTCCCCCCCACCACCTTAGGGAGCACAAGTTAACAGTCTACCATAATTCTCTTCCTTCTCATACAAGCATATAAGAAAGCTATTAATCGTATAGACACGTGTGAATTTGTAATTATTTTATAAAAACTGGATTTTTATGCGCTCTTTGGCATCTTGCTTTTCACAGTCGTAACTCCTTGATAACTAACCTCACTGAATTAAATAAGGAGGTTCTAATAGGTAGATTGTTTGTATGGGCTGCATAAAATTCCCCCATCTTATTTATACAAGATAGATTCCCTAGAGTGAAATTTCTGGGTCAGAGTGTATTTGTATTTATAATTTTAATACTGTTGCCAGATGCTTTATTACTAAAAGGCTATAACAATGCATATTTTCACCTGCAGTAAATGAGAGAAGTCTTTGCCCTGCGTTCCCACCAGCATAGGTATTGTTGGGCTTTCAATTTCCACCTGTCTGAATTATAAAATAACATCTTGATGTTACTTAAATTTGTATCTCCGAATCACTGAGTTTTAGGATCTTCATGTGGCTACAACCTATCTGACTTTTCTCTTCAATGAACTGTTTGTTCCTGCTTTTTTATTATATCTCTACTGAGATCTTTTGGCAACTTGTCTCAATTTGCAGGAGGTCTTTGAATATTATAAATATTAAACATTTGTCTGTTCTCTGTATTACAGATATTTTCCCAGGCTTTCATTTGCCTTTTGACTTAGTTTATAGCTACTTTTGCCATCTTTACATAATCAAATATCCTATCTTTTCTTTAACATTCCCTGGATTTGCAGTCATGGGTAAGGTGTCTCCAGCCCCTAGATTTTTCATATAAGCACCAGGATTTTGTTGTAAGATATTGATACTTTTATATTAAATTTTTAACTGATTTGAAATGTTTTCCTTTAATTTAAGGTGCAGATAAAGGTGGGAGTACAAGTTGATTTTTTACACAGCCAGTTGTGCCAGCAACATTTATTCAATAATTCATCCTTTTTCACTGAGCTGAGGTACAGTAAGCCCCCTACATATGAACCATCAAGCTGCTGCTGCTGCTACGTCGCTTCAGTCGTGTCCGACTCTGTGTGACCCCATAGACGGCAGCCCACCAGGCTCCCCCATCCCTGGGATTCTCCAGGCAAAAACACTGGAGTGGGTTGCCGTTTCCTTCTCCAATGCATGAAAGTGAAAACTGAAAGTGAAGTCGCTCAGTCGTGTCCGACTCTTAGCAACCCCATGGACTGCAGCCTACCAGGCTCCTCCGTCCATGGATTTTCCAGGCAAGAGTCCTGGAGTGGGGTGCCACTGCCTTCTCTGGAACCATCAAGCTGCAGACATTCAAACATTTGAGCATGCGTTCCCATGTCCGATCATGTAGGTCAGCTCACGTGTCTGGCACCCACTGTCACATGCGTGCATCCCCTACAAGTGGTTGCACCTTTGTGTACCTCACTGTACAGAGGACAGTAGTACAGAGGACAGCAGCACAGAGGACAGTGGCACAGGGGACAGTAGGACAGAGGACAGTAGGACAGGGGAGAGTAGGACAGGGGACAGTAGCACAGGGGACAGTAGGACAGGGGACAGCAGCACAGGGGACAGCAGCACAGGGGACAGTAGGACAGAGGACAGTAGCACAGGGGACAGTAGGACAGGGGACAGTAGGACAGGGCACAGTAGCACAGGGGACAGTTGAAGCTCAGGAGGTCTGGAAGCAAGCGTAAAAGCCGCAGTGATACAGCTGCATTGCTAGGTAGTGCCAGCCGCTGTACTGTGCTTCCCAAGGTTCTGCAGTCATCAATGAGGAGATAACGAAGAGAAGAAACCCAAGGATATTACCAAAGTGAAAAGATGAAGATTGGAGGAGCCAGCAAAAGAAAATGGAGGAAAAATGGCTAGTGAAGTAAGAAGAAAATACGGGAGAATGTGGAATCCTATAAGCCTAATGAAGAATGTTTCTAGAATGATGAGATGATAAACTCTACCAAGTACTGATGATGAGACAAGATGAAGATTTACAATTGTCCAGTGAATCCAGCAACACAGAGGTCACTGGTGACCTCAGGAAGAAAACCTTTGGTTGTATGTATGACATAAGAGAAGATTTAAAAATTTAAGTAGCACAAACTTGTGAGTAGCCTCTAAAAAAAGAAGTGATAAATTCATTAAAATTGTCATTATATTTACATTTGGATTGTTAACCGTAATTTTATTTGTTTACATCTATTTTTTCATTGTCAATTAGCAAGAGATCATTCTGTTTCTTTATCTCGATTTTTTTCATTTTTCCAATTAACAAGAGCTAAAAAGCATCTTTGTCTCACATTAAACACTTTGTGGTTCTCAATAGGTGTTTTTTGAATAAGTAGGTTTGCATTTCACATTCTAACACTAACTAGCAAATGTTACCCTCATTGAGTCAGCATTCTAACAGAACCACCAATGGTCTCCTTAAACGAAAAAGGTATTATCTTTTACAAAGACAAAATCAAGATCTCAGTTGATGACTGTGCTAAATGGTAAAGAAGAATAACATTAATTCTAGTCCAGAGTCCTAACTCCAACTTAAATAATACTTGACAGTTTCTAGTTAGGCGTGAAGGGAGAAAAAATGTCACCTACAACAGATGGCTCTACCTTATGACATTTTCATCAAAGCACCAACTGTCCTTTAAAAACTTGGTTTTCAAATTTGACGTATATATTTAAAAGATCAGTAGCAGGAGAAATAATGACCCAGGGAAATAATGCAACCCAAACATAGCAGTTTTTGTTAGAAAGTATCTTTATGTGAGAATTGCATATTAGATGGAGATGAAACACGAAAGAAAAAGAAGCAGAAGAAAATATTGTTAAGAGAGAATATTCACAGTTCAGTGGACTTAGTGAATAAAGAAACAGTTGTGAATTTTCTTGAAGCTTCTCATTCCTCTAGCCATTGTGAAGGATTTACACTATTCCTTTTACAAAAAGTAGAATTAAATTAGATTTTCAAAACTACACCAATCTTGTCTCACATAGAGTTCCTTGATTACAGATTTAAACACATCTACAATTCAGAGTAAACGTTCCCACCCACTTTAAAAAAAAACACATCAGAATGAAATTTCACATGCAAAACATTAGCTTGAAACTCACATAGTAAAGTGTGTATGGATGAGGAGAGAATATTCTAATGACCAAGTTGAGGATTACAGTCAAGGTGGTGGCTTTATCCTTAAGGAATTGAAGAAATGTGATAAATTAGGATGAAAAAACAGACAGCATTTATAAATCCGTGAATCATTTGCTCTGAATTTCTGTGAATAAAATAACCAAAAATATAGGCTACTGTTATCCAGGCACTGGAAGCCTTTGAGTCTTTGGAGGAAAACTGACAGTAAAAATCACAGGATAAACTATTGATATGTTTCTTCTACTACATTTTTCAGCTAATATATAGATGTTGTAAAATTGTCTCTCAAACAACAAATAACAATAATGATAAATTTAACATGCTAAGCCAAGATTAATAGTCCTAGTTCCATATGTAAACAGACATTTTTCCAGAAGTACAGTAAATAGGCCAGACTGAGTCAGTGTTTCTCAAATTGGAATTCACAAAAATATTGCTTACATATATACACTGCTAGAATAAATGCAGCAGCCAAAACTCAGAGAAGTCTTTTGGGTGAAAAAAACTTTCTAAATCTCCAATATTGGGATATACTATAAATGTATAGGTCCATTTGAAATGAATACATGTTCTAAAAGGACATCAATATCAATAATAGTAAGGACTCCAATGATGTTCCACTACACTGAAGGTCAAAGGAATCCAATCCACAAATGACATTTAAAATTGAAACATTTTTATATTAAATTCAATAATATAAATTTTGTTTTAACAAAGTCATATATCATACTAAATTGATAGTTAGTCTTCATCTCAGTTTTATAAATGTACATAGTTCTCTATCACCATAATAGAGTTTAAGTCAACAGTGAAAGCGCAAAGAATTTTGCCTCTCAAGGAGGCCTGGGCTTTAATTCAGTTTGAGAAACCCTAAACAGATACTATCTAAAATGTTTTCCAGCTATACTTTTCTACATCTCTGACCTTTGAGCATCATTATGGACCCCATTGCCAGACAGTATCTTGCACAAGCATGCTGACAGGGAGCATAAAAAGAAAGTGAGACCTAAAAAAATCCATCTGTCCTCATAGCTGAGACACTCTCACAAAGCAACTGATGCTAAGACTCTCAGGTCATTTTCATACAGAAAAGAGAACATGCATACATATTGGTTGGCATTTAATTCATCTACTTCATTCAAACGGTATTATCCTAAAGAGAACTACTTTATAAACAAAGCAATTTTCTCTAAAATGAGACTGAGTGGAAAGTTAATATAGCTTATTCATGATTCCAAACTGTTTGTATCAAAGACCCACCACTGAAAACAAATTATCCAGATATATGTTATCTACAATTTTCAGGGAGTGCAAGAAAGAGGCAGGCAGCATTCTGACCTTGCTGGGCATGATTGCTCACGCTGGATCTCTTCTTGCTGTCACAGCTAGCAGGCCATCTGAATGAAATCCACATTTTCAGTGCTTCTCGGTTTCAAGGGCTTCTAAGTCAAAGTTCTCTTAGACCAAGGAGAACTGAAATTTGTATTGCTTATTGCTCCTGTCTCAATATATGACTATCTTTGGTGATTCCTACTAGTTTTAAAAAATTTTTTATTCATATCAATGCCAATAAATGAATAAACATATCCATTTTTTTACCAGTTAGGAAGCACTTGCAGTAATTCTTCTGTCCTATTAAAATTAAATGGGAACATTGTGTAGAGAAAGAGATATTTACTACCCACATGATGATCGGTTTCCCTGGTGGCTCCGAGGGTAAAGAATCTGCCTGCAATGCAGGATACCCGGACTCAATCCCTGGGTCGGGAAGACCCCTTGGAGAAGGGAATGGCAACCCACTCCAGTATTCTTGCCTGGAGAATTCCATGGACAGAGGAATCTGGTGGGCTACAGTCTACAGGGTTGCAAAGAGTCGGACATGACTGAGCCACAAACAGACACACACAGACACACACACAAAAGTGAATTCAGGGTGAATTAGATTGTTCGCAATGTCTATCAATAGATTTTGCTGAACAAAAAAACAAACACAAACAAAAAAGCTTTGTGAACTTTTGAGGTTGGGTTTGCTGTCTGGCTGTGTGCTGAGGATGAGAAGCCCTGAATACAGAAAAAAATGAAAAGAAAAACAGACCTGGATTCAACAGCAGTCTTAGGCTTACTTTCCTCTATAGCAAACTGTGGTTTTTCTGTTTCATCACAGGGATTTTGAGAAAACTGTAATGCATGATATACATGAAATATCTGCTACAAAATACTCAATATGTTATCTTTATTTTTAAATACTATCATTACTACTATGAGAATGATTATTAGCACAATACTTGGCACTGAGTCTTTCTTGAATAAATCTTCATTCTCACCCATTTGACTCAGGGGATTAGAATCGCTCTTTTGTGTGTGGGTGTTGCTACTTTTTTATTGTAGTCTAGTGGCTTTATAGCTGTATCAGTGTCCACTGGACAACGAAGTGGAGCAGGTGTGTGTTTACACACACCCCCTCTTTTTGGATTTCCTTCCCATTTGGTTCACCGCAGAGCACTGAGTAGATTTTTCTATGCTAGGCAGTTTGTTCTCATTAGTTACCATTTTACACGTAGGATCAATAGTGTATACACGTCTGTCCCAATCTCCCAGTTCATCCCACCCCCAACTCCCCACCTCGGTATCCATATGTTTGTTCACTTATAGAGTGAAGTAAGTCAGATATGTGTATATAAGGCATATGTGGGGAATCTAGAAAAATGGTGTAGACGATCTTAGTCGCAAGGCAGAAATAGAGACACAGACATGAAAAATCACTCTTCCGCTGTTTAGTACATGGCACTCAATAAGTTCAAAGGTGAGCTAAGGCATTTCTAACCCTTCCCACACCTCCTCTGTCTAAGCTGGGCCTACTCACATTGTATAGAAATATGAGTTCCCCTGAGGGTCCTTGAAGACCCTGTGTTTCCCCCTCCACTCATCCTCCCCCTTGCATGAAGATTAATATAATTAAATTCGTAGAACTGTATAATTTAAAAAGTTCATTCACCTACAGTACTGTATTTAATTCCTACAATAACTCTCTTCTTTTTATCTCTGCTTCACAGATGAGAAAATTAAGGCTCAAAGAAATTAATAACCCAATGATAATAATAATAACATTTTTTTCAGGCACTGTGCTGAGTACTTTCTGGCCATTACTCAGCAAATCCTCAAAGAAATTCTAGTGGTATGATAGGCACAATTCTGGAATGGCTGGTAAGCCCCTCTGCCCAGCCCTTCTCCCCCATCTCTTGTATGTATTTTTTTCATATCCATTTATTTGTCTGCACCAGCTCTTAGTTGCGGCCTGCAGACTCTTAGTTGTGACATGTGAGAGCTGATCAGGGATCAAACCTGGGCGCCTTGTGTGAGGAGCATGGAGTCTTAGCCACTGGACCGCCAGGGAAGTCTGCCAGGTACATACTTTGTACAGTCCTTGCTACTGTGAATCTGGTAGCTTTGTCAGGGAAGGAATTAAAAGCAGCCCTAGCCCTTCAATCTGGTCCCCCACCCAGCACCTTAAAACCTAAAAACTGAATGATTGACAGCTGCCACAGCACATCTAGAAGCCTCCCCACTGGGCTGGTGCCTGCGCCTTCTCTATCATTAAAACGTTTCTGATATTAAAACTGATGAAAAAGACTCGCCAGATGTCCATGATATCCACTGGTGTCTTTTGTGGGAAACGTATCCTTTGGGTTTATGTCAGTAAAACCTAACTTGTATATGGTTCACAGGCCAGCAGACTCACATTCACCAAGCCTCTCTGGGACTACACCATGCATATGCCTAGATGACCGAAAATGTCAGGACCCAGGAGGCTGAGTTTAAGGCCCTGGCTTTTGGCAGAGCACCTATAGTTTTCAGACCACCAGGCTTCCAACGTTCTCCCCATAATGTCAAGCTGATGTCTGCTATTTCTTGTAGAAGTTAGTGTCATACAGCAGAGGAAATGACAGGTTCAACCTATGGTGACACTTTTCCAGGGTGGGCTAAACACGGACAGCAGAAGTGAACACAGCAATCCAGGACCAAGTAATATATCACATACTCCAAACACCGCTAAAAAGGAGATCAAAAAGTCACCTAGCAGCCAATACCCATATATTGAATTCTGCAGGCCGGAATACTGGAGGGTGTAGCCTTTCCCTTCTCCAGGGCGTCTTCCCAACCCAGAGATCAAACCCAGGTCTCCTGAGTTGCAGGCGAATTCTTTACCACTGAGTCACAAGGCTAGTTACATGCAGAGTACATCATGAGAAATGCTGGGCTGTATGAAGCACAAGCTGGAATCAAGATTGCCGGGAGAAATATCAATAACCTCAGATATGCAGATGACACCACCCTTATGGCAGAAAGCGAAGAAGAACTAAAGAGCCTCTTGATGAAAGTGAAAGAGGAGAGTGAAAAATTTGGCTTAAAGCTCAACATTCAGAAAACTAAGATCATGGCATCTGGTCCCATCACTTCATGGCAAATAGATGGGGAAACAGTGGCTAACTATTTTTCTGGGCTCCAAAATCACTGCAGATGGTGACTGCAGCCATGAAATTAAAAGATGCTTACTCCTTAGAAGGAAAGTTATGACCAACCTAGATAGCATATTAAAAAGCAGAGACATTACTTTGTCAACAAAGGTTCATCTAGTCAAGGCTAAGGTTTTTCCAGTGGTCATGTATGGATGTGAGAGTTGGACTATAAAGAAAGCTGAACACTGAAGAATTGATGTTTTTGAACTGTGGTGCTGGAGAAGACTCTTGAGAGTCCCTTGGACTGCAAGGAGATCCAACCAGTCCATCCTAAAGGAGATCAGTCCTGGGTGTTCATTGGTAGGACTGATGTTGAAGTTGAAACTCCAATACTTTGGCCACCTGATGCGAAGAGCTGACTCATTTGAAAAGACCCTGATGCTGGGAAAGATTGAGGGCAGGAGGAGAAGGGGACGACAGAGGATGAGATGGTTGGATGGCATCACCGACTCAATGGACATGGCTTTGGGTGGACTCCGAGAGTTGGTAATGGACAGGGAGGCCTGGCATGCTGTGGTTCATGGGGTCACAAAGAGTCAGACATGACTGAGTGACTGAACTGAATAGAACTGAGGCACCAGGGAAGCCCAAGAATACTGGAGTGGGTAGCCTATCCGTTCTCCAGGGGATCTTCCTGACCCAGGAGTCAAACTGGGGTCTCCTGCATTGTGGATTCTTTACCAACTGAGCTCTCAGGGAACTAAAAGACATATTCAAAAACATATATATATTTCCATCAAAATAAATATTTTTAAAAATTAAAATATTTCTTAGAGAAGTCAGTTCTCTGATATCTGAACACCGGCTGTCTAGGCTGATTCAGTCCCGAGGGTCGTCAAGAGGAAAGACATATGGAGCACAAGTAAGATCCGAAGATCTCAGGACTGAGTGGATACAGCAATCCACAGATCTAAGAAACAGGAAATCCCAAGAACTTAAACAATAAATAAAAACTACACACAGATGGATGCACTACACTGAAATTACAGAACCTAAAAGCGGCCTAAGCAGCTAGAATTTTAAAAACTGACTTATCACAGCAACCATAGAAGCCAAGAATCAGTGAAATAATTTCTTCAAATATGTGGATCAAAACTGACAAGTAACCTAGAATATCCAACCCAAGAATGAAAGGAAGGAAGGATGGAAGGAAGCAAGGGAGGAAGGAAAGAATGGAGGAAGGGAGGGGGGAGGAGAGAGAAAGAAGAAAGAAAAAACTTCTAAGAATTAAGGCAAAATAAGACATTTCAGACAAGCACAAACCGAGAAGCTGCTGCTACCAGTGGCTGCTCGTTAAAGAACATTCCAAAGTTTGTGCTTTACTGAGGAAGAAAACTACCTCACATGAAAGCTCTAAGACACAAAAAGGAAAAGCTTTCCTCTTGGGAAGATTTTTCAAGACCACCCTTAACATAGCTGCCCGCACGCACATGACAATTATACCCACAAATCCAGTGGACATAGGGACCACCATGTCTGAATCTTTTCTTTAGTGATGGAACCAGCTCCTGAGATTCAATATGATTTGTGTCTTACTATATGACCAGTGGCTGGAGTGAGTGGGACAAGAAAGCAGATTCAGCTGTTTCCCCCAGCCTTTCACCCAGGACCTAATCGGGGGGGCGGGCCGGGGAGAAGGGGAAGGTTGGCTGGAAAGAGCCCTGGATTGCAAGGCAATTCTGAGAAATTCCAGCCAGGCTGATGGTAAGGCCCTGGGCTAAGATTCTTCCTTAGAGCAGTTCTTTGTGGGACAGTTCTGCTTCCTACACTGCGCTCAGTCACCGGCTGGGGGCCCCTGGGTGGAGGCGGCATAGCCTGGTGTGGTTGGCCCAGAGGTGTGATCACAGGACTTGTCCATCACCAGCCACGCTTGTCCAGGCGACTTTTCTCGAGGGACTTCCGAGAACAGCACTTCGTGCCCTCCACAGAGAAGAAACAGCACATGGGTTCTAAGATAGGGCTCCCCAGCCTCCAGAATCTCATGCCTGATGATCCGAGGCAGAGCTGATGTAATAACAATAAAATGCACAATAAATGTAGTGTGCTTCAATCATCCCAAAATCACCCTCCCCAGCCCCAGCCATAGAACAATTGTCTTCTAGGACACCGGTCCCTGGCCAAAAAGGCTGGGGCCACGGTTTTGAGAGGGAAGCACCAGAATATGTGTAGCACGGTGTTTATTATAACCCCAAACTGGAAACAACTCAGACGTCCGTCAGCAGGAGGGTTGATGAGTACATGGTGTCCTAAGCATAGAGGAATGCCTTTCAGCCACGAGCCGACTACTGGGCAACCGCAAGGATGCATCTCGTTAGTAATGTTGGGCTGAATAAAGGAGGTCAGAGGAAAGAAGGGATACGTTGTCTCCATTTACAGAAGTTCAGATATAAGTAAAATTAAATGATACATTCTCAAAGACAGTCTCTTGAAATCAGTCGCTCCGTGGTCCGGTCCGCGGCATCTGGGCTGTCCCGAGCACAGTGGGTCCGCAGTTTCAGGCCGGTCTGTCCCCTTCCTCTGGGGCCCGATCTTGGCGCGGCGGCAGCTTTCGTCATGGCCACAGCCCGGTCATCACGCAGCTCGCTCCCCGCTGGTGGGGCTTCGGCGCCTGCAGAACCGTCCTCCGGACGTGGCTCAGAACGTTCTCTAGAGCCCTTGAGGAGGAACTAACTGTCCCTCACTTGGCTAAGCGGCTACACTGTCATTATTTTGTCCTGTTCGGCTGCTTCGCCTTTACTTCTGCATTTTCTCATTTCTCTAAGTTTATTCCTTGACTGCAGTTTTTCTGCAGACAGAAGGCAGAAGGACAGGCTGCAGGGGTGGGGTGGGGAGTACCTGTCCTGGGAAGGCCCCTTAGGGTCCCGACCTGATCTGTTTCAGGAATAAGTACTACCAATCATCACAAAAAAATTTTAAACATATGGCAGCAACAATATATTAAAATGGCATGAAATGACCAAAGGAACAAAAGCAAGAAGAAGAAAAAAAAAGATCAGGCTATCAGTCACGGTGATTGCAATGACCTGGTCACATCCCCGCTTTGGAAACACAATTTCTCTAGTTCATTTCAAAGAAAACTAATCGATGGCTTCTGATATTTTCTTCCAGCTCCAACTGTTTGGTTTTTTTTTTTTTCTTTTTTTAAGGTTTTGGCTACACATTGCCACTGGGTGGTGCTCCCAGTCCATGGCAGCATCTTGGAACTGCGGTGAGCAAATAAATGAAAAGCAGGCAGCTGCGGACTGGTTTTCACACATATGAACAAAACATTTAAAATATTTTCTCTCCTGTATTGATGCATAAAAAAGCACAAACACCAAAGGAAGGAAGTGGCTATCTTTAGAAAGAACAAAAGCATCTCTGCAACTGTGAAAAAAAACAAAATCAGCCAACTAGCAAAGAGGCTGCTGAAACAAGTTTCCAGAGATCAATAATGTTCAATCTCCTTTGACTGAGGGCATGACTGGCAGCTTACAATAATGACAGAATCGAAGTCCTCACACAGAGGGTTTGTTTAAATCAGCTTTTCTAGTTGCACAGAGGCCTCTTCTGCAGCTACATTTTGCGTGTGTGCGCTGTGTGGACTTGTGCGTCTTAGGAGTCTGCGTTAAACACGTTCCTGCAAAGGAGGCCAAGGGTTGCCCTTGGGGCCCAGACGTCTGTCTGGCTCCAGCAACTCTCCCCTTGGGAAAATCAAATATAAAATGCTGTTCAAACAACCAATTATTGCACTGCTTTAGATAAGGCGACTTGCACTTTCCCCCTTTGTCAAACTCCTGAAAGAAAGGGTTGCAAACCAGAAGAGGAAAGAGTAGTGAGCTTTTCATTATCTATAGAGCCTGTGCTGAAAGGTCATTTGACGAAAAGAAGATGGGAATCAAGTGTGTCTTGACTGGCTCTAGCATTTTCTTTCTTTTTTTTTTTTTTCTTTTTAGCATGTTCTTTTGTAGCTATGCTAACCGTTTTCCAATGTTGTTTCCTTTTATTGTACAGATTTATCTAATACATGCTTAACAAAATGTAGTTGGGTAATACTAAAATAGCTGATAGTGCCAGGCAATTTAAAAAAAAATTGACACTTACTAAGCTTGTACATGCCAGATGCTGAACAATTTACCTCCTCATTCCCTTTAATACTCACAACCCCATGAGGAAGGAATTATCTCCACTTTGCAAGTATGGAAATGAAGCCTCATCAAGGTTACATAACTTGCACAAGGATGGATGGCTAGGAAACGCGGTGCCTGACTCAGATGAATCTCTGCACCAAAGTGCATGTTGTTCCTTTTCTACGAGAACATTTAACTGAGATTTCAGGGTGTCCTAGTTAAAGAACTCAGTCTCAGGGAAGGTGTCCTGGTTAAGAGCTGCCTTGCTGGCCCTGCCCCACTAGTCCCCAGGTTCCACAGAGCAGTACTGCAATCTGAGGGTGAAGGAAGACCGCGTCCCAGCTTCCCAAAGGGATATTTCACCCCTAAGCATGTCATAAGCTCAGCATGTCAGCGTGCCCTCTGCAGCCAGTGGAAAGGCTCATCAGACAGTTGGGATTCTGCTGACCTCCATTTCCATCCCATGGCAGTCACTGGAGAGTACTCCAAATCTTACAATTTGTAAGGCGTGGGGCAGGTTACTTACCCTCATTTCTGTTCTTAAATCTTCAAAACACAAATAATAACAATACCTGCCTCAAAGGTTTTTGTGAGAATTAAAGGAGCTCACTTGGCATATAATGTGTTTCCCAGGTGACGCTAGTGGAAAAGCTCCTGCCAGTGCAGGAGCTGTGAGAGATGTGGGTTTGATCCCTGGTTCAGAAAGATCCCCGGCAAGAGAAAGTGGCACCCCACGCCAATATTCTTGCCAGGAAAATCTCATGGACAGAGGAACCTGGTGAGTCACAGGCCATAGGGTCACCAAAAGTAGAACACAGCTGAGGGTCTAAGCACGTGTATATAATGCTTCTAACAGGGCCTGGCACAGCGTATGCGCTAATAGATGTTGATCGTGACCATTATCATTAATGCAGCAGCTCCAGATTTGCACCCCTTTTTAAATCACAACCTCTTTAGCTGCCACCACACATACTACTGGTCTACCAGGAAAGCATTTTCACTTCCAGGTCCCTCCCTCTCCAAAGAACCTAGCAGTTGGCTGGCAGACTGGTGTCACTATAATGTCACTGGGTTTATGACACTCTCCATAACTAAAAAAGATTTTTTAACTATAACTCTACATTTTCTAGAAATTAAAGATCTGTATTCTTAGTCCACAGCCCAATACGTTCAGCAGTCTGCTCCCAAGCTATCTTTCCAAGCTTCTCTCCCCAGTTCTTCTCTCTTTATTCCAGCCTCATTACCACCCTATGCGTTTGTACACACTACTCCACACATGTGCCAACATGCCCACTCCCATCTGTCAAAAGTTAACTTATGTCTTTAGCCACAGGTTAAATCTTACTCTCCCCCACCCCCAGCCTGAAGCAACTTTTTTCTAGTAGGAATTCTAACAGCTTTCTTTTTTGCCCACTCGTTTATTTCTCTACACTTATTCACGTGTTTTGTTGTTATCCTCTTCTTTTTCTCAGATTATAAGAAAATTGAAGGCAGTGATTGTTGAAATTGTATACCCATCTCCTTCAATTTGTGAAGGGTTTATATGCACATAAACCCAGCATAAGTTGAAATATCACAAGTCGAAAGTGCATTTGGTACACCTAATCTAGCGAACATCATAGCTTAGCTTCACCTACCTTAAATGTGCTCAGAACATTTACATAAGCCTATAGTTGGGCAAGGGAGAAGGCAATGGCACCCCACTCCAGTACTCTTGCCTGGAAAACCCCATGGATGGAGGAGCCTGGTAGGCTGCAGTCCATGGGGTTGTAAGAGTCGGACATGACTGGGCGACTTCAGTTTCAATTTTCACTCTCATGCATTGGAGAAGGAAATGGCAACCCACTCCAGTGTTCTTGCCTGGAGAATCCGAGGGACGGGAGAGCCTGGTGGGCTGCCGTCTGTGGGGTCGCACAGAGTCGGACACGACTGAAGTGACTTAGCAGCAGCAGCAGCAGCATAGTTGGGCAAATCATCTAACACAAAGCCTATTTTACCGCAGGGTGTTGAACACATCATGTAATCTATTGAAAACTGTACTGAAAGTGAAAAACAGGACAGCTGTAAGGGCACCGGGTGGTTGAGTGTGTCAGTTGCTTACCCTGGTGATCGCCTGGCTGGCTGGGAGCTGGGGTGCACTGCCCCTGCCCAGCATCCCAACAGAGGATCATACCTCATTGCACCAGTCTAGGAAAAGACCAAAATTCAAAAAGTGAAGTATGTTTTCTATTGAATGTGTGTTTTCTTTTAAGTGAACTAGAGAAACTGGTGCTTCCAGAGGAATATGGACCAGGTTATTGCAATTACCTTGACTGTTATCCTCACGTCTGTATATTAATTTCTCTAGCTAAAGGTCCTAAACTAAGATATGAGAAGCTCTGAAGCCTTCTTTCAGGAGAACAAAGCTGAAGAGAACTCCTCTTTCACCCTAATAGGAATCTTAATTTGTGGTCCTGAGAACCTGAAAATTTAAGTGGAGAGATCTAAGCAGGTGGGTGTGAGATGCTCAGTCTTTCTAGATTTCCTAGAGTAGTGAAGTAGGACCAGAAGTCCTAAAGAAAAGCAGCAGCCTCACTGGCACCAGGCTCTGAGCGGATCAACTTTTCCTGAAGGCTCCAGTCAGTGAAGGGGCTTCCCCGGTGGAGCTAGTGGTGATGAGCCCGCCTGCAGAGCAGGAGACATAAGAGACCTGGGTTCAGTCCCTGGGTTGGGAAGATCCCCTGGAGGAGGGCATGGCAACCCACTCCAGTGTTCTTGCCTGGAGAATCCCATGGTCAGAGGAGCCTGGTGGGCTACAGTCCATGGGATCGCAAAGAGTCAGACACAACTGAAGCAACTTAGCAGGCTCTAGTCAATGAAACACTCAGCAACCTCGTAGGGTGTAAGAGAGTGTGCTGTCACCAAGAAATATTAGGACTGATTAAGAAAGAATATGCTGTATATTTGTGTGTGTATTTGTAAATGGTTTTAACAGTTTTGAATAAGGACTTATTCTCTAATTAATTACCAGAGTCCCCTAGTCAACAAGTTTATAAAATAAAATGTGTGCTTGCTTAAATTTGCATGGCTTCCCAGAGGTTTGATTTTGATCTTCCAAGCACTGATCACTCTGAAGAAAATACAGCAAGGGAGCCCATGTCTTGAGGTGTTTTTGACACCTCATAATACCTGTATTGGTCATCCTGGGTAGGTAATACTGCATAAGCTCAATAAAATAAAGGTTAAATTTTTCTTCATGCTATATATCCATTGCATGGATATATATGGGCAGCCCTGCTGCTCATGGTCACTAAGGGACCCAGGCTCATAGAGGTTCCATCATCTGGAACATCGCCCTGGAACAGTCCCTGTGGAAGTCAAAGAGAATTCACCCCAGCCCAGAAGTGACAGGTCACTCTTTCACACACAGCTCATTGACCAGGAGTGGTCACGTGGCTCCACGTATCTTTAAGAGGAAACGTTTACCCCAGATGTCTTAGACACACTGCCCTGCATTTCTGCTCTAGTGGAGATCAGTGTCCATGTCTTCTGGAAAAGGTATAGGAGACTCAATAAATCTGCTTAAATAAGTCACATATGGGGAGAATAGAGTCCAAATGGATGACCTCAGCATGTTGAATTCCTGGATCAGAGATTAAATTCCTTCCAAGCCACATCAACATCTGTCTCTTTGAGTTAAAATAATCGTGTAGGCCTTCTTTGATATGTTGATTAATGGAACCGTGAAGTAAAGTGAAAGTTGCTCAGTTGTGTCCGACTCTTTGTGACCCCAGTGGAATTCTCCAAGCCAGAATACTGGAGTGGGTAGCCTTTCCCTTCTCCAGGGGATCTTTGCAACCCAGGGATCAAACCCGGAGTCTCCCGAATTTCAGGCAGATTCTTTACCAGCTGAGCCATGATGGAACAACTACAGAATGTGACTATGTGGAACATTATCTCTTTACATTCTGAGTGGAGAACAGCCAGACAATAAACACTGGAGTTTGCTTGCTTGAAAGCAAAGTTAAAGACAACATTTTCCTTTGTGCTATAACTTCATGGAACTGTTATTTGTGGTGGTAGTGATTTGTTTTATTACCTGTGTCCTAAGAGAAAGAACATGCATGAATAAGAACCCCATAACCAGCTTTCTTCACATAAAAAAAAAAAAATGCGAGTGACATGACAAATGAATCTGCTAAGAAATTCCTCTCATTCGAGTGAAGCCAAAACTCCAGAGACCAAGAGCAATAATCATGGCTGCTTTCTCCTGCTGATGCTTAGCTCAAGATGTTTATTCAAGAGAGCTGAGGGGAAAGAAATACAAAATATAGGATTTTCAAGCAGTGCTTTGAAATTAAGACTAACATCCTTAGGGAAAGTAATTTCAAAACCAAAAAAAAAAAAAAATAGATGACACTAGTCCCCATTCTTATTTGAGTTCTTATTTGAGGACTTTTATCATCATCTGGAACAGGATTTCTCAATCAAGGGTGCACATTAGAAACTTCTATGGAGTTTTAAAGTTGTGCCTACACTTGGACTCAAGCATCAGGGATTCTGATTCAATGAGTTTGAGGCTGGACACAAGCATCTATAATTTTTAAAGTCCTAGATAAGAATGTATATATGTGTGTGTGTGTAATATTTTTAGTAAATATATATATGAATGTATATATATGTGTGTGTGTGTATATATATATATATACATATTTTTTTTACCTAGGAAGCAGTTTTAATGGTGTGACCTCTGTTACCTAAAGGAAAGTGGCATTCTGCATTTTATTCTTCAGTGGAATTTACAGTCACTAATACACCCTCCATTTATTCAAATAGGGAAACTGAGTCAGACCACCACGCACACCACAGACCACACCTCATCACCGCTGAAAGAGTCATTATCAGAGCTGAAATCACACCTGGGATTTGCTTAACCCATAACCATTCCCAATTATTTACAGCTATATAAGTGACAATTAAATTCTGCTTGTCAGAGTTCCTCTCTGAATCGTGCATGGCCCCTATCTAGCTATGAGCAGAGTGTCAATCTGTGACAGCAGGACAATTAGCATTTATCTTCTCTTCCTATCTAGGCAAAAGCAAATCCTGTATGATGTAGCCCTTGTCTCCCTTCACTCATCCCAGCCACACAAGCCAACATTTTCCACCTCAACACATCAGGTGGTCTCTAGACAGGACAGGCCTGCCCGGGTAGGGAGATGGGCTGGACAGCCGCTGGCATGGGGCAGGCACCAGGGCAGGGATGTGGCGCTGGGCTTCGCAGCAGCCCAGTCTGGCCGGGAGCGCTCGGGTTGTGCTGAGGATTGCCTGCTCAGTTTCAGGGAGTTCTGCCATGAAGTAAGGAGTGCTTGGGGGAGCCTGGTCCCCAGGAATTCAGAAGTCCTTGAAATCTGGAGATCCACTCTAGCTGCACGTTCAGAGTCTGGAAAGGCATTGAATTAGGCCCCCTCTCTGGCTCTGAGTCTCCTCAAAACTAAAGCCAAGGAACAACAAGCTGATCTTCATGAGATTCATCGTCTGCTTCAATGCACATGGACAGCTATCTTCCATAAATGTTTCATGAGTTGAAAGTCAGGAGGAATTTGTCACAGGAGTCTTTGATTAAGAAACATTTAAGTAGCTTAACTGACTTTAACTACTGAGTTTTTTTTTAATGAAAACATGGATATTTCTTTTGCTAACTCCCTTATATAGTTTGGGCTTCCCTGGTGGCTCAGATGGTAAAGAAACTGCTTGCAATGCAGGAGATGTGGGTTCAATCCCTGGGTGGGAAATATCCCCTGGAGAGGGCATGGCACTCCAGTCCAATATTCTTGCCTGGAGAATTCCATTAACAGAGGAGTCTGGTGAGCTACAGTCCGTGGGGTTGCAAAGAGTCAGACTCACTGAGCAACTAATACTCAAATGCCTCAGCAGCACAGACCAGCGCTTCGTCGTGTGGGCCTCATCTGTATGTTTGGCTGTGGCTGCCACATTTCGGAGCCCCCAGCACTGACGACCGTGCTGAGGACTGGACCGCTGCCTCACCCAGGAATGTCCTGCCTCAGAGAACACGGGCCTCTAGCTTCTGAGTGAAGTCTCCTTCCTCTTCCTCTTCTGCCTTGTAAAGACATGCTTGTGGGGCAAAGCCCGGCTCAGACGTTGTGCATGCGTACATGCATGGCCAGTCACTTCCGTCGTGTCCAACTCTTTGCGGCCCCACAGACTGTGGCCCGCCCGGCTCCTCTGTCCACGGGATTCTCCAGGCAAGAACACTGGAGTGGGTTGCCATTTCCTCCTCCAGGGGATCTTCCCGACCCAGGAATTGAACCTGCTTCTCCTGCATTGCAAGCAGATTCTTTACTGACTGAGCCACCAGGGAAGCCTGGCTTAGACAGTATCACGTGTCAAAAGTGGTCCCTGCTTCACCTCCTGCGCTGGTTGAACTGACTACCCCACCCCTGCCCCTGTGCCAGCCCCCTCAGGCGTACTCACCGGCCGCCGAGGTTGAGAGTCACTGTCTTGGGACTGGTATCTATTACATGTTTGTTTGAAATTCAGCAGTTCTGTCTTTTTCAATTAGGTTGAATCCAACTAAGCTAAATGTAGTGGATTTGTGGGGAGTTGTTTTTTTCTTTCTGCCACACCACGCCAGCTTGTAGGACCTTAGTCCCCCAACCAAGGATTGAACTTGCATCGTCAGCAGTGAAAGCTCAGAGTTCTGGCCGCTGGACCACCAGGGAGTTCCCTAAAGGTCATTTTTTAAAGTGACGTTTACAGTAGGATCATGAGAGCCCGGATGTTTATCCTTCTCCGTGCGCTATGCTGAGTCGCTCAATCATTCCGACTCTTATGACCCCGTGGACTGCAGCAAACCAGGCTCCTCTGTCCGTGGGGCTCTCCAGGCAAGAATACCAGAGCGGGTTGCCATGCCTTTCCCCAGGGGATCTTCCCAAACCAGGAATTAGACCCAGGTCTCCCACATTACAGGTGGATTCTTTACCATCTAAGCCACCAGGGAAGCCCTATCCATCTGTCTTTCTCTCTGTGTATATATACATATATACACACAATAAATTATTATAAATGCATATATTTATTTATATTTATATTTTAATATGGTATATTTTATAAATATATTTATATTATAAATAAAATGTTATATATAATGAATATATATTATATATATATTAAAATATCTGGAAATTCCCTGGTTGTCCAGTGGTTAGGACTTGACATTTTCACCGAGGTGGCCTGGGTTCAGACCCTGGTTAGGGAACTAAGACCCCGCAAGCCAAGTGTCCTGCTCAAAAAGATATGTGTGTGTGTGTGTTAGCTGCTTTGTTGTTGACTTACTCTTTGCAATCCCATGGACTGTAGCCTGCCAAGTTTCTCTGTCCATGGGATTCTACAGACAAAAATATTGATGTGTGTTGACATGCCCTTCTCCAGGGGATCCTCCTAACCCAGGGATCGAACCTGTGATGTATATATGTATGCATATATACATGTACAAATATAGCTATATATTTAAAATATATCTGATGACAATTATTGCTTGTGAGTGGTAGAATTATGATTAATTTTTGCACTTTTCCACATTGACAGTTTTTTAATGAGGATATTTTAATAGTCATTTTAAAGCAGCCTCCTGTGACTCTTTTATCTAAAAATGCCCACTCTTCTCCACGTCATTGTTCTCTACCGCTGCATACCATCGGTTTTCTATACCCTTACCACAGTTTGTACTCACATACCTATGTATTCACTTGTTGATTTTCTATCTTTGCCTGCTAACTACAAACTGCTCAAAGAAAGGACTATGCTACTTCACTCACCAGTGAATACTCAAAGCCTAACAGGGCCTGGCAGAGAGTAGCTGCTCAAAAATTCTTGTCACTTAATGAATGGCTGGACAAATGAATATGTGATATAATAGAAGGGAGTCCAACATGCCTTGAGGGGAAAAGAAAATGAATACTGTTAGAAATGATCCAAGGGACTTCCTTGATGAGCCAGGGGTTAAGACTCTGTGCTACTAATGCAGGGGCCTGGTCTGATCCCTGGTCAGGGAACTAGATCCCGCGTGCCTCAGCTAAGGCCTGAAGCAGCTAAAAAAAGAAAAAGATCCAAGAAGGTATCGCAAAGAAGGAGACACATGAACTGAGTGTGGGAAAATGAGTAGGATTTTCCTGGGCTGCGAAGAAGGAAAGCTTTCAAGGCAGGGAGAACACCCAGGGCAAGGGCGCAGAGGCGTGATTCACACGTTTGTGAAACAGGAGTCGGGCGTGGCCAGCAGGTCGGCAGTTAAATGAGGAAATGAGGGAACAAGGCAAAGGGATGGGTTGGGGCCTATTGTAGAGTCCTTTTTTTTTTTTTTTTTTTGAGCATTGATTTTATATTGGAGGACAGCCGACTAACAGTGTTGTGATAGATTCAGGTGGACAGCAAAGGGACTCAGCCATACATACACATGTATCCATTCTCCCCTGAGAATCTTGTAGGACTTCCCTGACATTCCAGTGGTTAAGACTCCGTGTTCCCAATGCAGGGGCCATGGGTTCGATCCCTGGCCAGGGAACTAAGATCCTGCATGTAGTATGGTGCAGCCAATAAAATAATAAAATAAATTTTTAAAAAATGAATCTTATAAGTAGAGAGGATTTTAATTTACAAGGCAAACTTAATACAAGTAGACACAAGAAAAGGGGGACAAACAGCAAAACTCTGGGAAATACCTTCCTGAGGAAGTAGAGAGAAAACGAATTTAAACAGAGCAGTCCAAGAGAAGGAAAACCCAGAGAGGAAAGTGTAACATGAGGCAAGGCAAAGAGAATTTTAAGGAAGAGGCCAAGAGTGTCAGACGCTTCAAAGAGACCAAAGCGTTCGAATTTGCCAAATAAACAGATGAGTAGTGACCACTGAAGGAGAAGGAAATGGCAGCCCACTCCAGCGTTCTTGCCTGGAGGATCCCAGGGACAGAGGAGCCTGGTGGGCTGCCGTCTATGGGGTCGCGCAGGGTCGGACACGACTGACGTGACTTAGCATGCATGCAGTGACCATGGAGAGACTCAATACAGTAGAGTAGGGGATGAAGAAGCCAGATTATAAAGAGGATGTTTGTTAATGTTTTATTTTGAAATAATTTTAGATTACAGGAAAGTAGCAATAAGTAATAAATGACAACTTGGGAGAAGTGGAGAAAGCTGATGGATTCTGCCTTAACCAACACATCATGGTTTACATCCCCAGAAACCTGGCATTATCAACATTATAAGCCCCCAGAATGATGTACTGAGAAGGACCAAGATTCACAGCTTCAATCTGATCATGAGGAAGCCCCAGACAAATCCACACTGAGGGCCAATCTAGAGAATAGCTGATCAGTTCTCATTTTAAATGTCACAGTCAGGTAAGAAAAGGAAAGATGAGAAGCTGTCACAGATGGGAGGAGATTCAGGAGATATAATACCTAAATGAAGCGTGGGATTCTTGGACTGGATCCCAGAAGAGAAAAAGAATATTAGTGGAGAAACTGGTCAAATCCAAATAAGAAACGTGAGTCAATGAACCCACAGATGAAAAAAAACAAATAGAGTGGCCATTCTCCCAACCACAGGAGAGAAAAGGGACTCAGCAGAATGAACCTGTGAAAATGCTTCTAAATACTTTTATGTTCACTAACGTGAAACAGTAAAGACAGCCAACCAAATGAGGCTAAAGTTAGAAGCATTCCACACATCTCAAATTAGTAATATCAGTGATTACATAACTAATTCTATTTTCCAACCCTAGTTTGCTTAGCGTTTTTCAGGATCTCCCTTTCCTGAATGTTCAGTAGATGCTTCTGTGTGTGCTTTGTTTTGTGATGGCAACCAAGTAGCCTTTTTCTTTTTTCTAAGCTGGTCATCTGTTCCAGTTTCCCAGCTTTTCATATGAGTGAGTGATAACCCCTCAGTCGTGCCCGACTCTTTGCAACCCCACAGACTATAGCCTGCCAGGCTCCTCTGTCCTTGGGATCCTCAGGCAAGAATACTGGCACACAAAAATCAGGAGAAGATGACTTGGGAGAGTAGGGCAGACATGTGGACACTGCCATGTGTAAGACAGACAGCCATGCGGGACTTCCCTCTAGCACAGGGCGCTCAGCTCAGTTCTCTGCGTCACCGAGAGGCTGGGCCTGGGGCAGGGAGGTGTTAGAGGGACGGGGTCCATGTGCACGCGGGCTGATTCGGGTTACCGTATAGCAGAACCTAACGCAACATTGTAAACCAGTGACACTCCAATAAAAAGTAAAATAAAAACTAGGACAAAACAAGGTGAGCTGAAGGATATTTGGGGATGTTCATATGGGGCTTGACAAAAAAGAAAAAAGAAAGACAATTATGGTTCTGAGAAAAATACAAATAGTACAAAAATATTTTCCTGATACAAAAAAGTATCAAATTTGTAAAATTTCAAATAAAACGCTTTCAGATATTTCACTGAGGAAAGTGAGGTTATTTCTTTACAGCTTTTTGTCAGGTTTTATCTTCAAAATTACTCAGCCATTAAAAAGAATTCATTTGAACCAGTTCTAATGAGATGGATGAAACTGGAGCCCATTATACAGAGTGAAGTAAGCCAGAAAGATAAAGAACATTACAGCATACTAACACATATATATGGAATTTAGAAAGATGGTAACGACAACCCTATATGCAAAACAGAAAAAGAGACACAGAAGTACAGAACAGACTTTTGAACTCTGTGGGAGAAGGTGAGGGTGGGATGTTTCTAAAGAACAGCATGTATATTATCTATGGTGAAACAGATCACCAGCCCAGGTGGGATGCATGAGACAAGTGCTCGGGCCTGGTGCACTGGGAAGACCCAGAGGAATCGGGTGGAGAGGGAGGTGGGAGGGGGGATCGGGATGGGGAATACGTGTAAATCTATTGCTGGTTCGTGTCAATGTATGACAAAACCCACTGAAAAAATAAATAAATAAATAAATTTTTTTAAAAAATGGCTACATAAAATTCATCAAGACTTTTTAACGATTCTCTTCAAATTATTGATAGTCATGCGTGTGTGCTAAGTCGCTTCAGTCGTGTCCACTCTTAATGACCCTGTGAACCGTAGCCCACCAGACTTCTCTATCTGTGAGATTTCCCAGGCAAAAATACTGGAATGGATTGCCATGCCTTCCTCCAGGGGATCTTCCCAACCCCGGGGTCAAAACCACACCTCTTATGCCTCCTGCGTTGTGGCAGGCGGGTTCTTTACCACTAGCACCACCTAGCAGGCCCTTGATAGTCACTACCTGCAAAAGAACTTTGGGCATGGAGGTAAGCAAAAATTCTTAAAACCATTATTTTACAACCATTCAAAACATTATAATAGTTTAAAATATATATAAGGAATCTAAGGGATTTTCCTTTTCTCTCATTGACAAATGACATATTGAAATCTGTATATTAATATGAATGAATTTGAGCTTTACTTTAGCTTATCAAATAGTTTAAATATGAAGCTATAATTTGTTGAGTGCTATACATTAGTGAATATAATGTTCATCTGTGCAAAGTCAGTTTTCATTCCAATTCCAAAGAAAGACAATGCCAAAGACTGCCCAAACTACCACACAATTGCACTCATTTCACACGCTAGCAAGGTAATGCTCAAAATCCTTCAAGCTAGGCTGCAACAGTGCATGAACCAAGAAATTCCAGATGTACAAGCTGGATTTAGAAAAGGCAGAGGAACCAGAGATCAAATTGCCAACATCAGTTGGATCATAGAAAAAGCAGGGGAATTCCAGAAAAGTATCTACTTCGGTTTCATTAACTACACTAAAGCCTTTGACTCTGTGGATCACAACAAATTGTGGGAAATTCTTCAAGAGATGGGAATACCACACCATCTGACCTGCCTCCTGTACACAGGTCAGGAAACAACAGTTAGAATCAGGAACGTAATAATGGACTGGTTCCAAATTGGAAAAGGAGTACATCAAGGCTGTATATTGTCACCCTGCTTATTTAACTTATATGCAGAGTACATCATGCGAAATGCTGGGCTGGATGAAGTACAAGCTGGAATGAATATTGCCGGGAGAAATATCAATAATCTCAGATATGCAGATGACACCACCCTTATGGCAGAAAGCGAAGAGGAACTAAAGAGCCTCTTGATGAAAGTGAAAGAGGAGAGTGAAAAAGCTGGCTTAAAGCTCAACATTCAAAAAACTAAGATCATGGCATCTGGTTCATCACTTCATGGAAAATATTTGGGGAAACAATGGAAACGCTGACAGACTTTATTTTCTTGGGCTCCAAAATCAAGTGGATGATGACTGCAGCCATGAAATAAAATATGCTTGCTCCTTGGAAGAAAAGCTATGACATACCTAGACAACATATTAAAAGGCAGAGACATCACTTTGCCAACAAAGGTCTGTATAGTCAAAGCTATGGTTTTCCCAGCCATCATGTACAGACGCAAGAGCTGAACCATAAAGAAGGCTGAGCACCATAGAACTGATGCTTTTGAACTGCGGTGCTGGAGAAGACTCTTGAGAGTCCCCTGGACGGCAGGTCAAACAAGTCCATCCTAGAGGAAGTCAATCCTGAATATTCACTGGGAGGTCTGACACTGAAGCTGAAGCTCCAATATTTGGCCAGCTGATGCAAAGAGCCAACTCATTAGAAAAGACGCTGATGCTGGGAAAGACTGAGGGCAGGAGAAGGGGGCGACAGAGGATGAGACAGTTGGATGGCATCACCGACTCAATGGACATGAGTTGGAGCAAGCTCCAGGAGATGGTGAAGGACAGGGAAGCGTGGCGTGCTGCAGGGCATGGGGTCACAGAGAGTTGGACATGACTGAGCAACTGAACCGCGGCAACTGCATCATCAACCCAAGTGTCCGCCAGTGATCCACATGCCCTTCCCACTCCCTCTGTTTTGTCCAAGCCGGGGTGCATTTCTGTGTCTAGCCCAGATTTCCTGTCTTCCTCAGGAGCCGTCTTGGGCAAACTGCTCCTTCTACTCTGCCTCTCTGTTGCCCTCCATTTCCTAGTCCAACCGCTAATGCTGGTCTTTTCTAATTATCTCCAACATGAATGGCAACTGAGAAAAAGGTGTGTAGAAGGAAACTTTCACATCCTGAAATTCTTCTTACTGTCAATTTAGCTGAAAATCAATTACCATTCACAGGCAATTTACAGCTGAATATGTGACTATATTTCAAACACACTTCTGATCAAGAGCATCTGGATAAAATTGATACATTTTTTGTGTTTCACAGTTTACTTTCCTCCATTTTTAAAACATTCCATTAATGAAAATGGCTTTAAAACGACAGACTCTCTCCTTTGAAAACACTTTTAGAAACTTTTGATCACATGCCAAGTTTTTGGCCGCTTCTTCAGAGGGTTCTACCTGACCCCCATTTTCCTCACTCTCTCCCCAAAACCTCAGCTTTCAAGTCCTTCAGACGAGTAAGCCCTGGGAGTCAAGTTCAGAAGGAAAATACTTTTCTGAACATGTATTTTCTGGGGGGCAAAAAAGGAATTTATTAAAAACATGCAGCAGTTCTTTCCTTTTTACGTCTCCTGTTTTGAAGTTGCATGCAGTAATTCACTTCTCTCTTAGATTCAAGGAAACCCAGACCTGGCTTCAGTTCTTCATGAAAACAGCAGTGTTTAATATTTACAACTCCATGTGCTAGGTAGTTTTGAAGAGGAGAATATGGAAATCCTACTTGGCTTTCAGAACAGAGAAATTTCTTTCTGTTTCTCCTAATTAAGTTCAAATAGAAAGTTCCTGAAGGAGGTATTGAGTGAGTCAAGAGGAAAGAAAGGTGAAGCTGAAGTTCACACTTCGAGATAGAACATCAATGGACAAGTCACAATTATAATTCAAACTTCAATTGTTTTTAGTATGATGGCTTCTTACCCTGGGCAAACCTCCAAGAGAGTTGTCAGATTCAGCATCCATGGAGAAATGAGCCCTTTGTTGGTAAAGCAAAAATTTCACCCTTTGAGAAAACAATGGAATTTAAAAGAAGCTACCCAAATTTAGAGATGGGGAAACCCAGAATTCCATGCATCCCCAGTCCTTGTGCAGCTGAAGCTTTTTGTGCCTCAATTTACCTAATTGTCAGGTGGAGATGGTGCCACCTGCCTCGACTTTTGGTACATGAAGGGCTGAGTGAGTCTCACTGAGGTATCATCTCAGGGCTTTCTGAGAAAGTAAAGGTGCCATACTAATGGCGGGCAGTTTGGTGTTGATTAACTTTTCATCAAATAAGCAGACCTCTCTAGGCTTCTTGGGGTTTCCCTGGTGGATCAAACAGTAAAGAGTCCACCTGTAATGTGGGAGACCTGGGTTCGATCCCTGGGTTGGGAAGAGCCCCTGGAGGAGTGCATGGCAACCCACTCCAGTGTTCTTGCCTGGAGAATCCCCATGGGCAGAGGAGCCTGGCGGAGTGCAGTCCCTGGGGTTGCGAAGATTTGGACACGACTGGGTGAGTAAGCACAGCACGGCCTCTTGAGGTCTGTGTTCCTAACCACGCTCTTCATGCCCCTTTCACGGTCATTTACACGTGGATTCTGTAGTTTTACCTTCCTGATGGACCAGATTATGTTCAGTTCTTCTAGTTTCCCCGGAGATGAGAAGAGCAAAAGAAAACAATTTGGGGCACTATTTTCTCCAGAAGTTTCTCAGCAGTAGAAGGATAATGAAGATATCAGCATTTGGAATTGTAGATGTCAACTGAGATTCTTGCCAATGTAAGACAATTATCTCTACAAAATGCGACAAGTAGGATGATGAGATTGTGGGCAAAGCTGCCATGTAAGGTTGCACGGTGTATGCACTGCAGAGGCGCCTAGCTAGGGGCTAAGGACTGCCTGACGTCCACTCTTCTATGCCATTCAAGCATGAGGTCATTTACTCAAGATGCTCTGCTTGGGTTTATAGCTGGAGTTACATACACCTCAGTGTTCACAGAAGCACTGCTTACGGTAACCAAGACACAGAAACGAACTAAATGCCCTTTGACGGATGAATGGATGAAGAAGATATGGTATATATACACAATGGAAATTACTCAGCCGTAAAAAGACAATGAAATAATGCCATTGGCAGCAGCATAGATGGACCTAGAGATTAGCATGCTAAGTGAAGTCAGACGAAGACAAATATCATACAGTATCACTTAAATGCGAAATCTTTATAAGTGATACAAATCAACTTCTTTACAAAAAAGAAACAGTCTCATAGACATAGAAAGCAAATGTACAGTTACCAAAGGGGAAAGGGGCTAGGGGATACATTAGGAGTTTGGCATTAACATATACACACTGCTGCTGCTGCTAAGTCGCTTCAGTCGTGTCCGACTCTGTGCGACCCCATAGACAGCAGCCCACCAGGCTCCCCCGTCCCTGGGATTCTCCAGGCAAGAACACTGCAGTGGGTTGCCATTTCCTTCTCCAATGCAAGAAAGTGCAAAGGGAAAGTGAAGCCGCTCAGTCATGTCCGACTCTTAGCGACCCCATGGACTGCAGCCCACCAGGCTCCTCCGTCCATGGGATTTTCCAGGCAAGAGTGCTGGAGTGGGGTTGCCATTGCCTTCTCCAATTTACACATTGCTCTATATAAAATAAATAAGCAACAAGGACCCACTGTGTACCACAGGGAACTAAACTCAGTACTCTGTAATAACATATGAGGGAAAAGGTTCTGAAGAATATATATTTTATTTATATATGTACAACACTGAATCACTTTGCTATACACCTGAAAATAACACATGATCAATCAACTATATTTCAATTTTTAAAAAATGCTCTGCCTGCCCAGAGAGGCACTTTCTTCATTCACGCACAGGCTTTCTGTAGACTAGAGGTCTTGACTGTAGGCAGTTGTTTAGATTCTGGTGGTGGCTGGAGGACGCAGTGGGAGCACGTAGACTTACGGCTTTTTCTTTCTTCTTTAACCCAGTTCAGCCGCGTCTGAGGCCACAGACTCCTCCACCGGTGCTTCTCACGTCTCCTGCCCCCCTCTTACACATCTTTTAAACAGTTTTCGGCTGCACAGGGTCCTCGGTGCCGCGTGCAGGCTCTCTCCAGTCGCGGTGAGCAGGGCCTGCGCTCCGTTTCAGAGCCCGGGCTGCTCGTCACAGCGGCTCCTCTTGCTGCAAAGCGCAGGCTCGGGGAGCGCGGGCTTCCACAGCTGCGGCTCGTGGGATTTTCCCGGACCAGGGATTGAACCGGCCTTGGCAGCAGACTCTTTCCCACTGCACCGCCACGGAAGTCCCTCTTGCGTGTTTTTCCTCACTCGACTTTTTCCATTCTCCTTGCTCTTCCCTTCCGTCTACCCCTTGCTGTCCCATCCCTATCCGCCCTTTGCCCTCACTCCCAGGAGGCGGACAGGAGCCATCTGGGTTTTCGGGCCTCGTCCTGAGCCCTAGTCCACAGTGAGCGCCTGTAATCACACAGGAGTTGCTGCCGCTGCGGCTGCTAAGTCGGGTCAGTCGTGTCCGACTCCATGCGACCCCATGGACGGCAGCCCCCCAGGCTCCCCCGGCCCTGGTTCTACTCACTGTCAGTTCTCCACACAGCTACAAAGTCGTAGACATCTTGCTTCTCTGTTTCCTCCTCTGACTGTCCTGCCCAACACCCCTCCCCTGGTAAACAGATCCAGGGCCCGCAGTGCAGACGGACCTGGTCCTGCTCCAGTCATCGCGTTCTTGGCGTTAACTGTCAGCTGTGGAGCCTCAGTCAGACGTGTTGTCGCTTAAGATGGGGGTGCCTGGGATCCCATGCTTAACCATGAGAAAAGAAACTCAAAACAGGAGAATTGGGGGCAACTCTCTGGCTGAGGTGAATCTTGGAGAGGTTGGCTTGAAAGAAGCACCCCTCAAACATGTGATCCTTCTTCCCTTCAGGTGACTTTTAGGCACTTTTCAGATGGGCTTGAAACAAGATTTCCAGTCTCCTTGCCTGCCTGTCGGCCTCCTCGTTACTTCTCCATCTGACACGATCAACTTTTCTCTAGAGGGCTCATACCACAGCTTTCTAATTGACTGTCCCCTGCTGGGAAAGATTGAAGGCAGGAGGAGAAGGGGACAACCGAGGACGAGATGGTTGGATGACACCACAGACTCAGTAGACATGATTTTGAGCAAGCTCCGGGAGATGGTGAACGACAAGGAAGCCTCCGTGCTGCAGTCCGTGGGATCTCAAAGAGCTGGAAACAACTGAGCGACTGAAAGCAACAAAGACGTCACAGCCCACTCTCTTAGCCAGGCTGGGCCACAATCTATCCTAGGTGGTCCAGCATCTTCCCCTCTTCATGCCCTCACACCTCCCGAGCAATCCTCCCCACCCCTGTGGTGTTGATACCCCTGACCACAGGCGATGCTCAAGGCTACTGCTGCTGGCTGGAGGGCTTTCCTAAGCTGTGTCTAGCGCTACTCATGGTCCTGTTAGACACGCTGACCCAGTACCCTTGGACAGCTCAACCCGGCCTGTCCCAGTCGGAACTGTCGTTTCTCCTCTCTGCTGCCACACAGACCTTTTTTATTTCCCAGTTTGGGGAACAGTCATCAGTGATCCAAGAAGTCAGGAGTCACGCCCACAATCACCTCTTCATTTTCTCCTAATTTCTCCCAATTCTGTCCCCACCTCTTACCCTCACCCGCCCTGCCAGCAGGCCACCACCACCTCTTGCCGAGACAGTTTGTTGAAGGCCCTGACTCACGATCCTGTGACCAGTCTCTCACTTTCTCAAATCACCCTTTACTTGCTGCCAGAATGAGTTTTCTAAAGTGCAAAGTGGGACCTATTATTCCTTTAATTAACTCAGTCGTGTCCGACTTTTTGCGACCCCATGAATCGCAGCACGCCAGGCCTCCCTGTCCATCACCAACTCCCGGAGTTTACTCAAACCCATGTCCATCGAGTTGGTGATGCCATCCAGCCATCTCATCCTCTGTTGTCCCCTTCTCCTCCTGCCCCCAATCCCTCCCAGCATCAGGGTCTTTTCCAACGAGTCAGCTGTTCGCATGAGGTGGCCAAAGTATTAGAGTTTCAGCTTCAGCATCAGTCCTTCCAATGAACACTCAGGACTGATCTCCTTTAGGATGAACTGGTTGGATCTCCTTGCAGTCCAAGGGACCCTCAAGAGTGTTCTCCAACACCACAGTTTAAAAGCATAAATTTTTCAGCGCTCAGCTTTCTTCACAGTCCAACTCTCACATCCATACATGACCACTGGAAAAACCATAGCCTTGACCAGATGGACCTTTGTTGGCAAAGTAATGTCTCTGCTTTTTAATGTGCTGTCTAGGTTGGCCATAACTTTCCTTTAATAGCACTTCTCAAACTCCTCCACTTAAGTACGCCTAATGCAAGAAGAGTGAACCAGCCCCCAGGAGGTTTGGGAAGGGTCACAAGAGCACAGGTCCACAAGTCCACAGGTGGGGCCTTCCAGAGTCCAGAAGGCCCCACCCACAATGTGAAGTTTCTTGTCAAGGCCCACTTTTTAAACTCATTTTGTCAATTTTGCATTCTACTCTATAACATCTCTGCTTTTGTTTTGAAATTAAAATAAGATGTCCCCAAATCTTCAAGCAAAATTGATCTATAGAAAGGCTCATGTTTAATCCTACGGCTGGCAGAACTTTGAAGCCCGCTAGTTTGAGAAGCATGGGTCCGAGCTGGAATGTCCATTTCTTTGCATGTTATTTGCATGACTCGCCTACAGGTGTCCATCTGTCTCTGCAGCTCCAGGCCTCCACCTGGCTCCGTAAAGTCCAGGCACTGAGCCGCTCCTCACTCTGACCAGCACACTGGCTCCCGTCTCAGGACGGTTCCCTGTGTCCTGGTTACGTATGCTGTTTCCTCAACCAGACCACACCCTTCCCCCCGTCCATCTGCTTATCCTCTAGATCCAACTCAAGTATCACCTTTCCTGTGAAGCTCTCCATGATGAACTCCACTGGAGACTGAGTTCACTATCCCTCACTGAATGCCCCCCAAATCCGTACGTTTTCCATAGCATCATCTCACTTGATCTTTACTTTTAATGCGCTTTTATTTGTAGAATAACTGCTTTACAGTACTGTGTTGCTTTCTGCCGTGCATCAGCATGAATCAGCCATGGGTGTATACACCCCCTCCCTCTTGAACCCGCCTCCCACCCCTCTAGGTGGTCGCAGAGCACCTGATTTGCATACTGTGCGCGCTTGCTGCAAGCTCAGAGCTTCAACTGTGTCTGATCTGTGACCCTATGTGACTATAGACCATGGCACACCAGTCTCCTCTGTCCACGGAATTCTCCAGGCAAGAATCCTGGAGTGAGTTGCCATGCCCTCCTCCAGGGGCTCCTTCCGACACAAAGATAGGACCCACATCTCTTAATGTCTCCTGGCAGCCAGGTTCTTTACCACTCGAGCCACTGGGAAGCCCAATTTGTGTCTCACTTGATCTTAATTCTTTGCTATGCCTCGGCTCCCTACCTGACTGTGGATTGTTTCAGGGCAGCGTCTGTATCTTACTGTAGTGCTCTCCAGGGCAGATTTGGCTGCCCTGAATGGCCATGGGGATGTTCAGTTCCTCTTTCATTACTCATTCCTTCTCATCTGTTCAATAGGATGACCCCCAGATGGACAGGAGCTCTCCAGTCAATGGTGGATCCCTAGCTTTCTTCTCCTGCTGTATCCTCCAAACAAGCTCTGAAGACCTGACGCGTGTAGATTCTCAGTGAATATCAGTTAAATGTTTGAATGAGCCCATGATCAGCACCATTGTTTCCTTAAGTTAAGCTGCATTTTGTTTTCTCGATCTTACCTTCCAGAGAATCCTGATATCTCTGAACTTCCAACGTCTAACCACAGGCCAGCACTTATTGGACATTAAATAAATGTATAATAAATAAGCAAATGAATAAGCTAATGTGTTTGCATTTCACTGTTTCTTTAAAAGTGCATGTGCTCATTTTAATTTTTCATCCTAACACCTGGTGTTTTTACCAACCTGTTAGAAATTGATTTTTCACTCGGAAATGGGATCTTGACAAACTGGTGATGAATGAATTTTTTTTGAAAGCCTCAGCTGTAACCAGTGTGATTTTTTTTTTTTTAAATTCTGGCTCCTTTAGGAATTGAACTTTTGGGTGGCTTTGATCTCTACCATAGCTAATATAATTTAGTGGGTAAAAACCATGGTCTATCTCTGTTTATGAGTATAAATGTGCAATAAATGTGGTTTTGAAGCCTGGCACTACTCCTAAGCATTTGGACAGAGCTAAGAACAAGTGCTTGGTTGGCCTCCAGGTCCCCAGTGAGCACCCAGCTAATTCTTTGTTCATAACTTGCTCATTCCCATCTGGATGTAAAATGGAATGGTAGAGGATGTTATCCTTACCCTAGCCACTGTTTGGTTATAACCTGGCTGCCAGGAACTACGGTCAGGCATAAGCCAGTGAAGCAACTTCAGACTAGAGACGATTTTGGCTTTACCAAATCTTAGAACAGTGTTCTTCCTTTTTTTTTTAATTGAAAATTTTCAGTAAAAAAGCTTGTGACCAAACATCCCCAATATCCACATATGTGTTTATTTATAAATTTTATACACCCAAGACCATATGTAAATAAATGAATGAACAAGTTAAGTAATGTGTGTGTGTTTCAGTGATTCTTTAAAGGTACATGCACACACTTTAATTTTTCACCCTGCCATCTGGTGTATTTACCAACCTCTTAGAAATTGGTTTTTCACTTTGAAATGGAATCTTGACAAATTGGTGATGAATGAAGTTTTTTTAAAGCCTTATCTGTTATCAGTTCTATTTTTTAATGTATCTGTACTTCTATAAAACTTCTATAAAACTCACACTACTACAAAACTCTATTTGCACATCTAAAGACAATGTGCAAATGAATAGAAATAGAAGTTATGTTTTCTTCCTTCACCCCAATGGATTGTCTCATGAGTAGCCCACTGTCTGAGGGGCTCACAGCTTGCTCTGGAAGGCTTGGTTAGAATAAGATTCTCCAGTATTAGGCCATTGACTACATGGGAACCCAGCTCACCCACCAGCTTACTCCCTTCCATTAATCCTATCAAAAGTAACTGGCTTGAGACTTTTCAGAAAAAATTAGAATTCAGCGACAGAGTGATGATTTAAAAGACTTTATTTCCAGTGGAACCAGCTTTTTATGGTCATGCTAAATGCCATATTTCATTCCAAATGAAAAGATCAAGGCTGCTGATTATATTGTAGGGTAAGGAGAAAAGCAATGAAGCTGCAGTACATTCTCAAAGCAGGTTAAAAGCGGTATGGCAAGGAAAAGGAGGGTTTTATCTCACAAAGCCGTAGACACTGGACAAATTAGCTTTCCTTTTGGGCAAATCAGCCATCACCAACACGGCCCATTGCAAACCCTCTAAGATTTGTGATAATAACAAGTACTGCAGTGGCAGTCCGTGTGGTTCTCCACTCTGACGTTTCCCATCACTGTGGCCTAAAGGGGAGGGAAAAAAGATAGATGATAGATAGATGCGGGCGGATAGACAGGCAGGCTAGCAAAATTGAAAACTGTTCGGTGAACTTGTCTCTGGCCAGCTGAACTGAGTAGATGATTGCTACGTGGGACTTCTGTGCTGGCCCAGTGCCTGGCAGGGGGCCCAGGTTCCCAGCCCTGTCAGAGAACTAGATCCCGCCGCCACAACTAAAGTTCCCACAGACTGAGTGCTGCAGCCAAGACCCTGTGCAGCCACACAAACAAATAAGTCCTTTAAAAAAGAGATGCTTGCTATATTTGCATAGTCTCCTTTTCAGCTGATATTTTCATTCTGAAAGTTTCAATGTGCACTGTGTAAGTATTCTATGTTCTCTCCCAACCTGCCCCTATCACTTCTGTCCACTTTCTTCATTCTGGATAGATCCAGCCTGTGTCCAGAAGGCTGCTGACTATCTTGATTCAAGTGGACAAGCTCAGCCCTTCGCTCTACAAATGCCCATTGAAGGACTGGTCATCAGCTACCTCCGGCGTGAAGCCCATGGATGTGCTGTGAGGACATTTCTCTGGTTGAACTGTTAGAAAGTTTCTGAGGCCCTTTAAGTCCTCACCTTGGTAAACGCTTTGGCCACACAGCATGTGGCTTCCGAGGTGATGTTCTTGGGGACCAACATTGTCTTCTTAGACCTCGCTGGAGTGGGGTATGCCCTGGAGAAGCAGCAGCCCATGCACTGATAGATTGGAGCGTCTGGCTTGGAGAAGTATTTGTTTTCCTTTAGCTTGCATTCAGGACAACCTAGCACCAAAAAACAAAAGTTTAAGAGAGAGAGAGAGAAAGAAAAAAAAGAGAAAGAAAGAAAAAGGCTAAGAGGGAAATAATCCAAAAAGAATTTTAAAAAACTATGAATTATTCCTTATTACAAGACAACAAATATTCTTTTCTTCTATTGGAAATTAAAATAAATAAATACTTTTTGGTTGTATGTTCACCTTCATACACAATATCTGTTTGTCCTGACTACAGTTATTTTCACAGGAAAATAATTTTGCAGCTGGGCATGGACATCTCAGTGGTAGAAGATTCTTTAGGAATGACTTCGCACTTCCAGTGCTGATAGAATGTCTGTAGGGAAGGCAAGACTAGACAGATGAAAACACCACGCTCATCCAAAAGAAGAGTTTTGCCCAGAGGCAAAATAGTTTGCACTTTAGAATCTACTATTTCTTTCTCCCATAGAAACTCCAAATATTGACAGAGGAACACTTGTCAGAATCAAGAAAGCTTGGTGAGTGGGACAGCCTGCTACTAGATCTGGCATCTGCACTTGGGAACAGAGGTTAAAATATTACCACTTGTCTGGAGAAAAACCATCACAAATAGTAGCTCATAGTTTCATAGCAGATGGGGTGGTATCAGCTACTATACGAGATTTTTCAGAAAATAGAGCAAAAAATTTACTGCATAAAGTGATTTTGTTTTCTAACTTGTTAACTGATATGAAAATTCATCTACAAAGGCAATGTTAAAAAAATCCCAAATCTTCTGGGAGAAATGCAAAAAAAAAAACCAACAAGCTAAACTGAATAAGGAGCAGTTTTTGCTTGCAAAACTCAGATAAAGAATAATCAGGAATCTATTTCAGATGGAAATGTGCAAGCTGCTATTTAAATGGACATGTAACATAACATTTTCACTGTACATTTTTGGAAACTCATTTAATGTTCACAATCTAAAAGTGCCTCGATACACACCCAATGGCAAAGATTTATCACATTTGAAAGGAGGTACAAATGTAATTAATGGAGTTACTGATGTGCGTCTAGAAATGTGTGCTTTCCTGTTACTGCAAACTCAAGTTTGGTCACACACCCTGCATCATAAACTCTCCATCAGGAAAGGAATGGAGAATCTGCAGAAACAGAGACAATACGGCCAGAATGACAGCTGCATATTTTCTGCAGTAATCCATGGCTCTTCTGCAAAACAGACATAGGAGAAAAAAGTTACTATAAAATTGACTTAACAGGCGTAACCACACCCAGTAGTTTTAACATTGCTGCAACTAAGTCATCAATGTCTTGACTCCTTGGCCTACAGCTCCCGATACACTTGAAAACCACATATAAAAAAGCAATTTCTCTTTAGGAAAGGGGTAGAAAATTGACTCTTCTCATTTCTTATATCAACCAGTATAACCAGGCATAATGATAACAAAAAGAAATTCTGTTTCCAAAATCTTAACATCCTGTTAGGAATCTTTAATTACCTTATTTATAAAATATGAAACTTCAATAGATAATATCTAAGGATATCTATAAGATGGATAGATGGATGAATAAATAGACAAGCTTAACTATGATTTATAAAATAAACAGTATCTGAGCCCATCCTTCCCAGTTCCACGTTGGAGAACAGAAGGAAATGACAATGCCTCTCTCGTTTTTTATTCACTGGGGGTAGGCTGAGTTGTAAAGTTAGTTATGAATTGCAAAGTAAATGCTAATCCAACAATGTGGCAAGAATAGACAGCAGGTAGATTAATCAAAGCTTTCCTAAATGCACTTCCTAACTTATTTATACCTGTAGCACAGCTTTACCTGAGCATTCTGAATGCATGAGATCATGTTAAGTAAGGTCAGCTGAATGATTAATCACATCCAGATATTAACTGCATTTAAGAATTGGGTTTTTTAAGAAATCTTCTGGAAATAGAACTGCCATATGACCCAGCAATCCCACTTCTGGGCATACACACCGAGGAAACCAGATCTGAAAGAGACACGTGCACCCCAATGTTCATCGCAGCACTGTTTATAATAGCCAGGACATGGAAGCAACCTAGATGCCCATCAGCAGATGAATGGATAAGGAAGCTGTGGTACATATACACCATGGAATATACTTCAGCCCAAAAAGAATTCATTTGAATCAGTCCTAATGAGATGGATGAAACTGGAGCCCATTATACAGAGTGAAGTAAGCCAGAAAGATAAAGACCAATACAGTATACTAACGCATATATATGGAATTTAGAAAGATGGTAATGATAACCCTATATGCAAAACAGAAAAAGAGACACAGAGATTACAGAACAGACTTTTGGACTCTGTGGGAGAAGGCGAGGTGGGATGTTCAAGAGAACAGCATTGAAACAATATCTATCAAGGGTGAAACAGATCACCAGCCCAGGTTGGATGCATGAGACAAGTGCTCGGGCCTGGTGCACTGGGAAGACCCAGAGGAATCGGGTGGAGAGGGAGGTGGGAGCGGGGAGCGGGATGGGGAATACATGTAAATCCATGGCTGATTCATGTCAATGTATGACAAAGCCACTACAATATTGTAAAGTAATTAGCCTCCAACTAAAAAAAATAAATGAAAAAATAAATAAAATTAAAATAGGAACAAATATAGAAAAGAATGTACATGTAGGTATAACTGAGTCACTTTGATATAGAGCAGGAGTTAATACAATATTGTAAATCAACTATGTTTCAATAAAATATTTAAAAATTAAAAAAAAAGAATTGGGTTTTATCTCTACATGTTTTAGAAAAATCTTGTGTAAGATAAAAGGGGCAGATTTTTATCCTTGTTTATTTAAAGAGTTTATGTTCAAACCATGAAAGATAAGAGACAGAGAATCAATTACCTGTGAAAATACAATTCAGAACACTTAAAGAATTAACACCAATTTTACAGAATCACTTTTATAAAATGGAAGAGGGAACAGTTCCCAACTCAATTTATGAGGCCAGGATTACCCTGACACAAAAGCCAGAAATATACAGAACAAAGAAAGAAAACAAGAGATTGGTACATCTCATGAAATTTATTTTTTTATCTCATATTTAGATGGGAAAATCCTAAACAAAATAATAGCAAATTGAATACAGTAATGTATAAGAAAAATTATTCAACACAACCAACTGGAAATAATTCGCAATAGTCAAGACTGGTTCAATATTTGAAAATCACTCAATTGTAATCCACCATATCAAAAGAATAAAGAAAAGGACCATATGATTATAGCAATTGACACAGGAAAGCTTTTGACAAACTCCAGTACTCTTTCACAACAAAGACTCTCAGCAAACAAGAACCAAAACAGTTTTCTCAACTTGATAAAGACTGGATAAAGAGCATTTATAAAAACCTACAGGTAACCTACAGATCATATCATACTTAAAGTGAAAAACCTAATGCTTTCCTCTGAAGCTCAGAAACACAGTGAGGGTGCCCATCCTCATCACTCTTATTCAATATAGTACTAGACATTCTAGCCAGCTCATAACCACAAATTTAAAAGGAAGAAGTAAAACTGTCCCTATTTAGAGATGATATGATCATCTGCATTTAAAAAAACAAAACAAGGAACCTACAAAAAAGGTCCTGGAATTAATTAGTGAGTTCAGGAAGCAAGATTGAATGACAAGAACAACATACAAAAATCAACTACATGCCTATATACTAAAAACAATAATGTGGAAATGAATTAAAACACAAATACTATTTATACTCACTCCAAAGAAAATAAAATACTTAAGTATAAATCTAATGAAATATGAACAAGACTTGTACGCTGAAAATTACAAAGTATCGATGAAGTAAATCAAAGAAGACCTAAATAAATGGAGAGACAAATCATGTTCATGGATTGGAAGACTCGACATAGTAAAGATGTCAGTTCTCTTCAAACTGATCTCTACGCTTAGTGAAATGTCCATCAAAATCCTAGCACAGCTTTTGTACACACAGAGAAGTTAATGATTACTGAATGGCGAAGGATCTGGGACAGGTGAAGCAATTTCAGAAACACAGAGGGAGGAGACAGACTTCCTGGTTAAGCGTTGAGTCTTACGATGTTATAACGCAACTGCAGTAATCAGAATAGCATGATATTAGCAGGAGGACAGATACCTGGACCAATGGGACAGAACAGAGAACCGAAACACAGACTCTACACAAATATGCCCAGGTGGCTTTTGACAAAGATGTCAGAACAATTTAACAGAGGAGTTCGACTTTTCCAACAATGGCTGCTAAAACAATTGGACATCCATAGGCAAAACAAATGCAAAAGCAGGACATATAAACAAAACACCTCAATGTAAATCTCACACCTTAGATGACCATTAATTCCCTGGGGTGGGGGGAGGAAGGCTCAAGAGGGAAGGAATACGTGTGTTCTTGTAGCTGATTCATGTTCTTGGGCAGCAGAAACCAACACAACATTGTAAAGCAATTATCCTCCAATTAAAAATAATTGTTTTCAAAAAGTTAAAAAAAGAAAACTAATTCAAAATGGACCACCCATTTAACTGTAAAATGTGAAATCATAAAATTATTAGGAAAAAAATTGGGGGGTCAGGGTCTAGGTGAAGAGTTTTTAGAGTAGACAAAAAAAAACTTATAAAAAGAAAATTGATATATTGGACCTCATCTAAATTATGAGTTAATTCTCAAAGAGGACGAAACTACAGGATACACACTTGGAGAAAACATTTGCAAGCTGCTTATCTAACAAAGGACTAGCATTTGGAATATATAAAGAACTCTCAAAAGTCAGTAGAAAAAAAAATCCAATTGGAAAATGGGCATTGCCCTGGAAAAGATATATAGAACCCAGGGATCAAACCCAGGTCTCCCACATTGCTGGCAGATTCTTTACCAGCTGAGCCCCAAGGGAATCCCGAGAATACTGGAGTGGGCAGCCTATCCCTTCCCAACTCAGGAATTGAAACAGTCTCCTGCATTGCAGGCAGATTCTTTACCAGCTGAGCTACTAGAGAAGCCCATATAGAAGGCAAATTAGCACATTTAAAATATTCTACATCAACCATTAGGGACATGGGAATTAAAACCACAATGAGATATTACATACCTAACAGATAAAATAAAAATAACATCAAGTGGATGCAAAGAAACAGGATAATTCAAACTTTGCTGGTTGGAAATATAAAATGGTACAACCTCTGTGGAAAATAGTTTGGAAGTTTCTCATAAAACCATACATGTACTTACCATGTTAGCCCAACAGTTACACTTGGGCATTTGTCTCAGAGAAATGCATACTATGTTCAGGTAAAATTTGTACACAGAAGTTCAGAGCAGCTTTACTTATAACAGCCCCAAACTCAAATGATCCAGATGCCCTCCGGTGGATGGAGAGGAATGGTTGGTTACCAGAGAACGTGGTGTGGCAGCAAAAAGGAACACATTATTGATAGACATGCAACTTGGATGGATTTCAAGGGTATCATGCCGAGTGAAGGCTGCATACTGCATGATTCCATTTATATAACACTTTTGAAATAATAAAAGCATAGAGGTGGAGAATAGATGAACAGTTTTGAGGAGTTAGTATTGGAGAGGGAGTTGATGGGAGTAGATAAGTGTGGCCATACAGAGATGGCATGAGGGAGCCTGTGGCGACGGAAGAGCTCTTCATCTTGATTGTGACAGGAATACACTAAAATACACTCGGGGTGAACCTGCAGAGAAACACACACAGCACTGATGAAATCCAGATCAACTGCGGGCTGCACCAGCGTCAGTTTCCTGGCTGCCCCTTTGTCCTGTCGTTACGGAAGGTACTGTCGCGGGGTTTGTGGTGTGTGTGCTCACTGGTTCAATTGTGTCTGACCCTTTGAGACCCCATGGACCTGCCAGGCGCCTCTGCTCGTGGGATTTGTCAGGCAAGAATACTGGAGTGGGTTGCCATTTCCTCCTCCAGGGGATCTCCCTAACCCAGGGCTCAGACCCTCTCTCCTGTGTCTCCTGCATGGAAAGGCAGGTTCTTCACCCACTGAGCCACCTGGGAAGGGCTCCTGGGGAGCTAGCTAAGAGCACTCAGGACTTCCCCATCTATTTTTCTGCAACTTCCTCTAAATCTATAATTTATCAAAACCAAAAGTTTCTTTTAAAAAAAAAAAAGACATTTCAGAATGAGTCTTAAAATTTCACATGATTCAAAACTTGTGGCTATTTTTCATGTGGATTGACATAATAAGACCATGTTTTTGCCAGATGTTTATATAAACCCATACATCTTATAAGAATAATTTGTCAGACAGCAGAACTAACAGTTTATAAAACAGAAAGCAGACTATGTACACATTGGTAAGGCTAAAACATATGTATGTCATTATTTCTACCTAATCTATATACTTACGCCTAGTATTTAGGGGTTTTATTTCTCTTCATCCATGATTAACACTGAATAAATATTGTCCTAAGTCAGTGGCTCTCAACAAGTGATCTGAGGATCCTAAAGACTTTCAGTGGGTCTGGGAGGTCAAAATTATTTTCACAGTACCAAGATGTTGTTTCGGTTTTTCACCCTTACCCCTCATGAGTGTTCAGTGAAATATTCTAGAGGCCATATAATACACAATACTGTAACAGAGAGCATAAAGAAGCAGGTGAGAATGTAGCTGTATTCTATTAGCTCAGTGCTGTTTAAATTTTTGCTTAAAGGTAAAACAATTCCATTCTTCCCACTGACTTTTTTGTTTTGGAAATTGTCATTTTTTAATAAATATATTTTATCTATGCTAACATGTTTTTTAAGTTGTTTTTAATTGAATGAATATTCTAAAACTCATAACATAATCTCTAAATCAAAAACTATTAATAAATATAAGTTCATTAAAAAATTCTTTGAGCTCTTCAATAATTTTTAAGATCTTAAACTGTTTCTAAGATTCAAAAGTTTGAGAACAACTTCTTAAGTGATATACAAAGTCACAGGGAAAATATCAGAATTGCAATGGGTTTCCTTTTTAAACTAGTATCATTTTCATGCTTTGATATTGCAGCTCATATATTATGAAAATTCAGCATTATGCAGCGAACAATTATATCAGAATTAATTCAGAGAGAAGCGCTTATAACAAGATGGCAGAAAGCGAGAGCATAGTGCTGCTGCACATTTTAGGCTTTGCTTTATGCTGAGGAGAAGATTTAAAAAGCAGAACCAAGTCACCATAGCTTCAGCTTTTAATAACAGAAATGGCTTTGTCTTCATTTTAAAAAGAGATGAGATTAACCAAGCAAAAAGGGATTAACTCTCAAATTCTAGGTGTTTCTGAAAACATTTTAACAAACATTTTCATCAGTCTAATCACCCTGAGGTCTTTCTGTTTGGGAATTTGGAAGAAAAACATTAAGATCCAGGGCAGGAACAATAATTATGTTCAGCTGGGATTTATGCGATTTTGCAAAAAATGCTTGATCTAAATCAGATATACTAATCTCAGCCTCTCCATATTCTGAGTGAGGACACTGCAGGCATCAGACTCTAGACGTCCAATGCCACAGTCCATCTCAACATCCACTCAACATGCCCTCCCCTCCTGCCCCATCAAAATAACATGAGGCCAAGGAAACGTGTGTGTGCTCAACTTGACCTGTAAGGCCTTTCTCCCGTTTCTTAGCCCATCCACCTCAGACTTAGTTTAAGGAGCTGCCGGCCACCAGGTTCATGATGAAGGTTTCATCCTACCTCAAAGGCAGAATAAATAACTCTCCACTGCATTTACCTATACTTTTGCTTATGATTTTTAGATAAAGTTCCTCAGTCTGTCCTGAATACTAGCCAGTTACGTACGTTTGTCTTTCCATCCATGTAAAGCTTCTTAAGGGTAAAAACTGTGACCCCAACCCACCCCCTTTCTAGCACAGGCCTAGAGTAGATGCAGTCTTATTGTACCATGACTGTGTGCATGCATGCTAAGTCGCTTCAGTCCTGTTCAATATTTTGTGAGCCCATGGACTGTAGCCCGCCAGGCTCCTCTGTCCATGGGATTCTCCAGACAAGAATACTGGAGTGGGTGGCCATGCCTTCCTCCAGAGGATCTTCCCGACCCGGGGATCAAACCCATGTCTCTTATGTCTCCTCCTTTGGCAGGCAGGTTCTTTACCACTAGCGCCAACCGGGAAGCCCCACTGGGACTTTAGATCAGTGATAAAATCAATCAAGGCTTTCTTGTGTAGAGCTGTCATTCATCCTGAGGAGCAAGATAACTCTTGAATGACAACTTAGAATAAACGTTTAGTTAAATAAAATATTTTCAGATAATAAATTCATTAGAGACAATGTAGTCTCACTGGGCTATAAAATTTGTAGCTGGCTAATATATGAATGTGTAAGTGTTAAACATGCTGCAGGCAGGAGTCATTTTAAGAAACGATATATTAAAAAAACATTAAGATCCAGGGCAGGAACAATAATTATGTTCAGCTGGGATTTATGCGATTTTGCAAAACATGCTTGATCTAAATCAGATATACTAATCTCTGAAGTGACTTAGCACGCCCGCATGCATTTTTGTGGCCGTTTTTGAAAAGTTCACCTGCCGTAGCAGTGAAAACTTAGGGACAATAAACAATGAAAAGGCTTCTTTTTGCAGCTCCTCCACTCTATTTTTATCAGAAAAAAAAAAAGTGTTTATAAATTAAGGTGCCAGGATTGAGAAATCTATTGTCCTAGTCTATCTATCCTATTATTAAAAGGCTTCAAGGCAAATTAAATGTACATAGATACATAAATATTACATGTGTATATTTACATATGTAATGTGTGTGGATGTGTGTATATTTGTTTGTACATGCATGTATGTACATGAACACATATATATGTACATAACATATATAAAAGATTGTTCCAAGATGACAAGTCTTTGGTACAACATGACATCCTGCCTTTTATTTATCTGCAAAGATGCTGTCATTTCTACCCCCCACAGCCAGAGAGTGAGGTTTTCAATTTTTATGAAGGTGGTAATAGATGGGGTGACTCATCCATACTCTTCATACTGGGAGGTGCAACTGATTCATAGCACACTTTTGAGATGACTAGTTAGGAGTAAAAGCATAATTCTGTGTTAACAAAACAGATTAAATCTAACTGATTTCTAGAGGGTTAACCTAAGGTTTCACCTCATTAGTCCCATCTAGCCCAGCTGACAACCAAGAAGAAGAAAATAGGCTGCCTTCCGTGAAGGATCGCTAATGAAAGGGACCCTTGAAAGAAAAGCCTTTAATCCCCAGCACACTGCCTGGCACGAGACAGGGATTCACGACATGTTTGTTAAACTGAAGAGAGGTCTGTAAGTTTCAACATCTTGCCTGGTACGTGCATGCCCGTGTGGTCATTTCAGTCATGTCTGACCCTTTGTGACTCTATGGACTGTAGCCCACCAGGCTCCTCTGTCCATGGGATTCTCCAGGCAAGAATATTGGAGTGGCCTGTCATGCCCTCCTCCAGGGGAGTCTTCCTGACCCAAGGATCAAACCTGCTTTTTTCACATCTCCTGCATTGGCAGGGGGGTTCTTTACCGCTAGCACCACCTGTGTCTGGAACAGCGGATAGCAATAGTTCGGCTTTGATGAAAGATCTGAAGGTGGACAGTCGCAGGGGTAAGTGGAATGTTCAGCATCCTCCATCCTTTATCCCACCAACTCCCAGGGAGTGGATCCCCGAACAGGCTCACCTCGACCTCCTATCAACTGACCACCACTGTCTCTTGCTGGACGGCTTCTTCAGGGCTCAGGAAGCTCAGCCTGAGTAGCCTTGACTTCTCATTTTCTTTCTTCATGTGCTCTAGTTTCAATGAGTGCTTTTTTACCCTGGTCTTATAACAGATTTTGAATCCCAGGTCCAGCTGTGTGTGTATTTTGCAATTCCACGCTGCAGCCCCAAACCTCAATAATCCTCCAAGTTCTCAGTTCTTCCAAGTAGACATTGAAATTGCTCCTAGGCCCCAAAGTGACCTTGAAACCCAGCAGTGCATTCACTAATGGTCAAAGGATGGCTGAGAGGTCGGGGGGATGGAATGAGGAGACACTGGTTAATACTCCCAAGATCTGTCTCAAATCCCCTCATCCATTCTTTGATACAGATAATTAATATTTTCCCTAATATATGAAAATCTGAGCTTTGGATGATTTGACAGTTCAACATTATGAAACGCAAGATTTAAGGTCCAAGTTGAGCCTTTGAAAGATTTAAAGACTGAGTAAGTACCTGCTACATACCAGGCACTGGGCCAAGTATGAGTGACACAAATATGGGTAAGCGTCCTGCTCCCTGACCCAGACACAAAGCTGAGTAACTGTGCATTAGAGTGGCGAATTTGCAGATGTTGAAACATTTGATAAGCTGGGGACAGGAAAACGGAGAGGTGAAAAGCTAATGAGAACACAGAACACATGCTTCATGGGGACAAAAGCCATCACAGTAGTAAACAGATATTTTACCATTTTGACACTTGTTCTGGAGCTTCTATTTAGCAGTCCTCATCATTTCCCCAGTCTAACCACAGAGGCTGCAAATACTGTGGTCACAAATTGCTCCAGTATCCAGAGGAAAGTCGGTGAAGTCATAGAGCTCTGCAGCGGTGTCTGGGATGGGATTTCTGTTTATCAATTACTTAACAGTGCTTTATGGCTTCGCAAAATCCTAAAAGGGACTCCACTTACTTTCCACATGAAATGAAGAGAAAGAGCGAACAAAAAGGGGCGGTCTCAGAGACAAGAGACACATAAAGTACCCCGTATACAACTATACTTTGTAAACAAAATCAAACCAAAGCAAACAAAAAAACCAGGGGTTCCCGTAAAAACAAGGAGAACAAAAGATGGCCTTTAAATATTTTTTTAAAAAAGGAAAAGAGCAGGCAGTATTTAGAAGGGAATTGAAATGCTCATAGAATTATAAAAATTTCAATTCCTTTATGATCACTCTTGTAACAGTCATATTTTGAGAAGCTCCCTTTCTTTATTTTTCGTATTATGCTCTCCTTGTCTTTTATCCCTCAGTCCGGAACCCCTGCCCACCTCCCGCCCCATCCTACCCCTCTCGGTGGTCACAGAGCCCTGAGCTGAGCTCCTGTGCCATACAGAAGATTCCCACTTGCCATCTACGCCACACACAGTAATGTACATACATATATACTTCATTGGAGTTCTGACTGGCATTTCTCTAATAATGAGCAATGTTGAGCATCTTTTCATGTGTTTGTTGGCCATCTGTATGTGAGAAGCTTCTTTTCTTAACTGACTAAATTTAAGGGGCTTAAAATAAGATGTACACGTTCTACTTTAATTGTTATATTAAGGCGCTTCAGACTGTTGTCATAATTATGTAATTAAAATCTTAGCTCTACCATTACCCTTCTGGCTTTTCTAGCACATAAGCATTTTTTAACTTGTCTGCAAACTAAATCAGCAAGAAATTTAGATAGGACAAATTCTATGCACCATAAAAATACTGTTTTAAATGAGAAATTCAAATATTTGTTGTTTAAAACTACTCTTTTTTTTTAATTCAACGTTATTGCAGTTATAAATGCTATCAGGAACAAAACATTGACTAGTGTCAACTTATCACACAGAAAAGTAAAACATCCAGCAGCCAGAACAGGTTTACACAGAGCACTATTGTAGCAATATAAGAATCTTCCCTGTAACTTTTAAAATTTGTGAAAACTTTTTAATGTTTATTTGAGCTATTTTCATGCATTTGGCATACCAACTATGATTTCCATTTAAAAGCACTAAGTCATACAAACGTTGCCCTAAAGTCTCTCAACTGTGATACGGGCCTGAGATTGTAGATTTCTCATTCCCAGCGCCCTGCTTTATAAGCATTATTTTCCTGTGATAAAAACAGAGCAGAACTGCAAAAAGCAGTTCCCTTTTCGTTTATCACCCCTAAGTGTCCTCCGCTATGGCAAGTGTACTTCCCAAGACACGGACACAAAAATCTCTCTCGGTCTCTTCACTCTGCAGCGTGACCTTGCTACTTCCACATCCAAAAGTGGTGTGTGTGTCCTTGTACCCCACCGCTCTAGGCGGGCTCCGTGACTACTCACGCCGAGAGAAGCCCCTTACCCCAGGCCAGCGCCGCGCCAGTCGCGGCGGTAGCCCTGCGCGGACCGGGCGTTCCTGCTTCCCGTGTCTTAGGAGCCCGCTGCCACGTGGGAAGAGCTACAACGCGGAGACCACCCCGCTCCGAGAAGGCTGTGAGCCGCGTGGGCCAGCCCTGGAGAGTGAGACGCCACGAGGAGAGAAAGAGGCCCAGAAGTAACGCGTAAAGCAGCCCTCGGGATGACCCGCCCCGGCAAGCCTTCGGAGGACTCTGGCCGCAGTCACCGTCAGACCACAGATGCGTGAGAAGCGGAGAGTAAGAACTGCCCGAGGGCTGCCCTGCCGGCCTGGTGGTTAAGACTTGGCCTTCCAGGGCAGGAGCTGCGGGGTGGGTCCCTGGTTGGGGAGCTAAGATCCTACATGCCTCGCAGCCGAGAAGCCAAAACATAAAACAGAAACAGTAGTGTAACATACTCAATAGACATTTAAGTAAAAACTGCCCAACTGAGCCCAATCCACCTGCAGAACCTTGAGAGATAATCGTAACTTTCTGTTTTACCCACTAAGCTTTTCAGTACTGTGATGCACAGTAATAGGTAACCAGAACAACTGCCCTCTCTTGTAATAAAACCTCTCCTCCAAGGTCTGAGATATGGGACCCCAGTCTTGTCTCTCCTCTTTCTTCTGGTACTTTTCCTCTGCGGGGTGTAATTTATCTAACACACATTCAGTTAACCAATTAGGGAGAAAAGTGTGAAAAACTTGGAGTTAGCATTGTTCACAGTATCTGTCATACTGAAATCAGTAATAATAATAATTTCCACTTTAAAAAGAAAACCTACCATTAATTGAGTACTTGTGTCTGTCTGCTAGGTATTCTTTTGAGCACCTTCAACACTCACATATATTTAATGCTGATGGTAACACTGTGAGGTATTCATTTCATTTTGGCAGATAAAGAAATTCCATAAGTGAAGTAACCCAGGCAAGTTTATAAAATTCATCACTGGCAGAGCTAAGATTTTAGAATGTCTCTTTACAACTCCAAGCTCTGAATCCCATATTCCTAAACTGCCTTCAAATCTTTATATTTCACAATGAACTTCTTAAACTGTTTTTTCAGGTGATATGCTACAATTGCTAAGTTGCTCCATTCCTGTCCGACTTCTGGCAGTCCTACAGACTGTAGCCCACCAGGCCCTTCTATCAATGGGGATTCTCCAGGCAACAGTACTGGAGTGGGTTGCCATTTCCTCCTCCAGGGGATCTTCCCTATCCAGGGATCGAACCCGTGTCTCTCATGTCTTCTGCATAGGCAGGCGGATTCTTTACCACTAGCACAATCATATACATAAATAAAACACTGACGTCTTTTCCTTTAGAGCAACATTATGTTGTGCCAGCTTAAAGATCATTTGCTTGTGTAGTTTTTTATTTTGCATATGTTTCTGACTTCACCTTCTTCAGAACAACCTTAAGAAAGGGATTTCATTCAGATAAAGAGACAATTTATATCTGATCAAGTAATGAGAACTACTGTATGATTAATGGGAGTGAGAAAAGCAGACAATCATTGGCTTTTTAAAAAACATTTTTTTTATGTAAATCATTTTTAAAATCTTTGTTGAACTTGTTACAATAGTGCTTCTCTTTTACATTTTTTGGTTTTTTGGCCTTGAGGCATGTGGGATCTTAGCTCCTGGACCAGGGACAGAACTCATACCCCTGCATTGGAAGATCAAGTCTTAACCCCTGGATCACCAGGGAAGCCCCAAGCATGAGGTTTCATATCCATTCTCTCTACAGTTCTATAGGGAAAGCATTATGGCACCTATTTCAGAAAAGTAAAAGGATTTGCCAATATCATCTGGAAAGTGAACTGATCCTAAGATAGTGCCCTTCACCTGCCTAAAAGCACACAGGTAATCCAAACTCTTCAGAGCATTGATTTAAGCATGGATCACGCTGTTGTCTTTTCAAATTCAGTTCCTAACACTGCCCTTGATTCAGCTCCCACTCCAGCCTCAGCCCACTCTCAATCTCTCTCCCTCTCTCCCTTGCAGACCCCAGTGAACAAAGAATACTGGAGCCTTTCTATAGTGTTAGCTCTGAGGAATCAAGGAATTAGCGGATTCTTCTGTACAATATTACAGTGAGTGTAGTCAACGCTATGGTCTTTCTGGTAGTAACATACGGACGAGAGAGCTGGACCATATATAGAATGTGAATGCCAAAGAAATGATGCTTTCAAATTGCCGTGCTGGAGAAGACTCTTGAGGTTATCCTGGACATCAAGGAGATCAAACCAGTCAGTCCTAGAGGAAAACAACCCTGAATAGTCATTGGAAAGACTAATGCTGAAGCAAAGAGCCAACTCATTGGAAAAGACCCTGATGCTGGGAAAGATTGAGGGCAGGAGGAGAAGGGGGCAACAACAGAGGATGAGATGGTTGGATGGCTTCACTGCCTCAGTGAACATGAGTTTGAGCCTACTTCAGGAGATAGTGAAGGCCAGGGAAGCCTGTTGTGCTGCAGTCCATGAGGTTGCAAAGAGTCAGACACAATTTATCGACTGAGCAACAACAACAACGGGCAATGCTATAATGTTACGCACCAAGACCAGAATTTGCAAGGATCATAAGTTGACAGTAAACTACGCTGGGATTTACAATCTATAAAAATGGAAGTTTGGTGCTATAGATCATGCTGTTCTCAATGGAAATATGAACTGATTCCTGTACATTTTCTCTTTGTAAAAGCAGAATATCTTGATCTATTTTTTAACAAAATGCACATTACCTTCTAATTTTACTATTTTGTCTCCTAGCTCTTACTTTGAGTTTTAATGTAAATTTGAGAAATACACAATAAAACTGAGAATTTGTTCTGGAACATAATAAATTGCTTTTCTAACACTGTTCACATGCTACTATCTTCGGCAAGAAATGGTGAGAAATATGACTCAAAATTCCAACAACTCTATGACTGCAAAAAAAGAAAGAAAAGGGGAAAAAGAAACTTAAGCCAAAGTCAAAGTTAAAATGAAGACACATAAACTTTTCATAAATGGTGATTGTTCTTATCACAAAAATAACTCAGGACTATAGCTAAGTATTAGAATCAAAATATTGGGTGGCCAATATTGTGAGTAATTGAATTGGTGTTAAGTCAAGTAATTATTTAAAAGACATCTTCAGAAGCTTAAAAATATTCCTCTGTTCTAATATAAAATATCTTCTTTTTGGATGGAGAGAGGATAGTAGAATTTAGGAAAACAAAGTTCCCATGAAAGTGACATGAAGCTTCTGTATTCCTGTGAGACCCACGTAGTGTCAGCTCATAATTCTTCTATTTGCCCAAATCCTGTTTCTCAAAAATAATAGGGGGGTGGGGTGGGGCGGGGAGAGCACTAGCTCCCATTCTAAGTAGCACTGATGCAAATATAACTTTTAGCAAACATTTATGGAAACTCTCAGCAGAACAAACAAATTTGAATTAGCCAAGTGATGTTGAACTGCAAGGTCCATCAGTAACAGTGGGAAATACTACTGACACTTATCTTCCTGGCATTCTATGAAAGAGGAAAAAGGAAACAATGTTGTTCAAGAGATTTCAGTGTTACAATTCAAGTCTACCCAAGAACATCTATTTGAAAAGATATGCAAAGCTATGGTCATTCTGCTGAACAGGTGAGCTGGTTTACCACTGACCAGCTTGAATACAGCTAAGCGTCATTTAAAATCCGATGACAAAACAGTATCACCAACTTACATGAGGTCTACTCTCCCCCTGCCTGACCCCTGGAAGACACTGAAATGGATGCCTTTCAAATGACATCCAATATTTCTTGAGAAAAATTTTTAGTTACTGACAGACACACATCACAGCAGGAGACAGTTGGTTTCTGGCTTCAGTTAGATAACATCTTAGCCTGTGATCACAGACCACAATTTTGCAGACTTCCTCCCAATTCAATCATGAGTGCTGAAAGGAGAATGCGTAAATGCCTGTCTCTCTTCTTACGAGGGTTTATGCACAACCAGCTCCCTTGTGTCCTCAAATATTTTACCCCTCAACTAAAATCCCACAAATTATTTCATTCATATTACCGTCCTCTGGATTTTTTGCAGAATGTAGTCAGGGCAGTTGATTGTGGATCTGAAGAAGAATTTTAGCTTTGTCTTGTGATTTCTCAGCAACTGCTTTTATTAAAGTCCTCACCTGCCTTATATACCAGCAGAGTCATAAAAGCTGCATGTTCCCACCTGCATCTAAGCCCAGGGATCAACAGTAAATTCCACCCAGTGATTGAATGGTACTTCACATAATTACCATGACATCAATTTGATCTTATCTTGTTTCAGCCCTTAGATTATTTTTTGTTTTGAGCCATTTTCAGGTGGTGTTGACTGCAAGGTCAGCCTATGAAACATGAGTACTCTGTTATTTTCTACATAATTTTATCAAGACTTATACACAACATCCTGAAAGTTGACACTTTCCTATAAACAAGATCCTACAAGTATTATATTTAATTAGCTAAGTACCTGATGTTTACTTAAAAAAGCAGGGCTGTAAAATTCAGATTCTAGGTACAGAGCATTTCTAGCATTTCTAGCCTTACAACATTATCCCAGTAGAAAACAGAAAAAGACAACATACACGTATTTAGACTTTTCTAAAATTAAACATGCATCAGGCTTTAATAAGGATGCATGGGGAAGGCATAAGGCGGTGCTGAGAAGGACTGACTGCTTCCCAATATTTGTGCCTTTTCCCCCTCACTTCACTTTTGTAAAGCTCGGTTTTTCCCAAACAGAAAAATACTTCAATGTCGCAGCTTGCCAACTGTGGGACATCTTGCTCCAAGATTCCCAGCACACTGTATTCCTAAAATTCACCAAGAGCCTCGGGCTCCTATGAGGACTGCTTCTACCCTGCCTTTAGGGTTGTGATCCTAAAAGCCATCCCTGCCTCCGTCTACTCTGCTTAGGGCCATTTCTGTAAGAACTTGGACACAAACTACCAAGTACTTCCCCAGGGGAAGATCCCTGTAAACACAAAAGGTGATTCTCGTTTAACATGAAGAGAGGGACCAAAGGAAACAAAATTGTTCTGGGGCTTATTATCTCCAATAAGTTGATTTGTTTTGTTGTAGCTACACGATCCGGGAAACAAACTCACTCAGAAGGACAATGCAGATAGTGGGGTGCAGTTTATTACACCGGCGGTCCCAAGGCAGAGTCTCCTCTTAGCCAAGGACCCCAACCCGTTTCTGTGAAAACCTTATATACCCTAAGTGTACGTGCCCAAACCCACCTCCCCAAATTCCCTGAAACTAGTCTGAACAAAGGAAAAGAAAGATACAATCAAAGTTAACCCGTGATTCATATGCCTTAAGCCTAGGTAGTTAACAGTGGACAATTATCAATAGGCCTGTGGTCATACCCCAATAAGCATAATAGAATGTACGATTCTATTCAGTTACACAGATAATTAGGGTATTCTTTTAGGTGTTGGAGAGTCTAGGTACAAGCCCTGGGGCTCTTCCATCCTGGGGGCCTGGTTTTCCAGTTGGAATGCCGTTTCCACAGATCCTGGGCTTAGAACTTGGAGTCCACAGTCCTGCCGGAGACGCAGTCCTGCTTTCACAATGGAGCCTGTTCTATCTGCTTCCTCCTTCAGCTTCAGTTCTTCCACCTTTTTCAAATTTCTGTACTCTCCTTCCACAGTTTCTTCCAGTATCTACTCTATCCATTCACCTTTAAAAGATGAATGTTTTTTGGCTGCGCTGGGTCATAGTTGTGGGATGTGCAGGATCTTTAGCAGAACATGGGATCTAGCTCCTTGTTCAGATGAATATAAAATGTTCATAGGAGGCCAGGGATTAGACCCGGTCTCCTGCAATGGAAGTGCAGAGTCTTAGCCACTGGGCCACCAGGTAAATCCCCTATTCACGTTTTCCTGGTGATGATTGGTATCACCCTTCTTCATGAATTTCTGCCATGTAAATCCCAAAGTACTGGCAGTGTATTTTCAAAGTAGCAGGCTTATTTTGGAAACCTAGAACCTTTATAGCTTTAGGAGAAGAAAGCCTTTCATGTCTTGTGGGAAAATCCCTTTGCCCTCCCCCACCAAGTCATTCAGTCATTTCACTCTCCATTACCCTAGTCTCTCCCCTCCATTTGTGCTTTCTTTCAAAACTTCTTTCTTTTGTATCTGGAAAATTAAGTAGAATTTATGTTTCTTGTGTGATCTTATTAAAGTATTTTCATTTGGTTTATGGCTAATTATGGATTCCATTTTTATTCCACATATTTCTATGTAAGAATTAAGAATATTAGGGGATTCATATGAACATTTTATAGTGTTTTTAGAGCTTACAGTTTTTTAACACGATGTGGTAAAATAAACGATACAAAAGAGTTGTCAAAAATAATTCCTTCTGGGAGGTGGGTGGTAGGTACAAGCGGGAGGGGACATATACATACCTGTGGCTGCTTCTTGTTGATGTATGGCAGAAGCCAACACAATATTTTAAAATAATTATCCTCCAGTTAAAAATAAACAAATTAAAAAAAAAAAAACCAGTTTCTTCTACATGTGACCTCTTCCCAGCCCCAGATCCCCATTTCTCTACTTGTAGAGCTGTTTCCAGTTCCTTATATATGTTTCTACACATAGCCTATGTATACATCAATAAATACATTAACTGCCCATCCCTGTCCAAATTCTCCTTAAAACAATGAACAGAACATAAAATTGGAGGAAACTCTGCCTTTGTCCTCAGACTTTAGAGAAACATATTTCTGTTAATATAGTATAAATTATACTTTTCTGTACTTTTTAAAGTATAGAATACATTTTACTTTTCATTATAATTGGGGAAATTAAATTTTAGTTAACTGGGAAAATACAATTTTTATTTATAATTGGGTGAAGTACTATTAACAAAAACATTTTTAAATCAAACGATTTTACGCAGTTGCTTCCACGTATTATTGGCAGGACTATTGCCCTCCTGGCAGCTCTATTTCCCCCGTTCTTTGGATAACTTGTAGGGCTGGTGGGTGAGATGTCCAGATCTGTCATTCATTTACCGTTGCCTCTCAGTTGCTAAGGGGCTTCTCTGGTGGCTCAGGCAGTAAAAAATCCACCTGCAAGGCAGGAGACCTGGGTTCGATCCCTGGGTTAGGAAGATCTCCTGGAAAAGGAAATAGCAATGCACTGCAATATTCTTGCCTGGAGAATTCTGTGGACAGAAGCCTGGCGGGCTACAGTCCATGAAGTCGCAAAAAGTGGACACAACTTAATGCCTCACACCAGCCACCATCTCCGTTGCTAAAATCCGCAGTGCTAGTTACAAAGAGGCAGACTGGCGAAAACACTAGGATTGTTCCCTGAAAACTGGATTTGCCTCTTGGTGGATGTCGAGCCACTAGACGCAACCAAACTGAAGATCAGGGGAAGGAAGTATTTCTTATTACTTGCAGCAAGTAAGGAGAACACACGGCTCTTTCCCAAAGCAGTATCTCCCCAGAAGGCAAGATTGGGGAAGTTTTAAGTTAAGGGTATGTGCTTATTCATGAAGGAGCTTAAACTCAGCATAGAATTGGGGCAGAGGTCAACAGAGTCCTAACTTTAGTTGATTGAAGTCAGGAGGGTCAACAGGTATGCAGGTCAGGAAGCAACAGTTAGGAATGGACATGGAACAACAGACTGGTTCCAAATTGGGAAAGGAGTACTTCAAGGCTGTATATTGTCACCCTGCTTATTTAACTTATATGCAGAGTACATCATGAGAAATGCCATGCTGGATGAAGCACAAGCTGGAATCAAGATTGCGGGGAGAAATATCAATAACCTCAGATATGCAGATGACACCACCCTTATGGCAGAAAGTGAAGAAGAACTAAAAAGCCTCTTGATGAAAGTGAAAGAGGAGAGTGAAAAAGTTGGCTTAAAGCTCAACATTCAGAAAACTAAGATCATGGCATCTGGTCCCATCACTTCATGGCAAATAGATGGGGAAACAATGGAAATAGTGAGAAACCTTATTTTGGGGGGGCTCCAAAATCACTGCAGATGGTGACTGTAGTCGTGAGATTAAAAGACGCTTACTCCTTGGAAGAAAAGTTATAACCAACCTAGACAGCATATTAAAAAGCTGAGACATTACATTACCAGCAAAGGTCAGTCTAGTTAAAGAGATGGTTTCTCCAGTAGTCATGTATGGATGTGAGAGGTGGACTATAAGGAAGGCTGAGCACTGAAGAATTGATGCTTTTGAACTGTGATGTTGGAGAAGACTCTTGAGAATCCCTTGGACTGCAAGGAGATCCAACCAGTCCATCCCCAAAGGAAATCAGTCCTGAATATTCATTGGAAGGACTGATGTTGAAGTTGAAGCTCCAATACTTTGGCCACTTGACACAAAGAGCTGACTCATTTGAAAAGACCCTAAATAAATAAATAATGAAAAGACCCTGATGCTGGGAAAGATTGAAGTTGGGAGGAGAAAGGGATGACAGAGGATGAGATGGTAGGATGATCACCGACTCAATGGACATGAGTTTGAGTAAACTCTGGGGGTTGGTGATGGACAGGGAGGCCTGGCGCGCTGCACTCCATGGGGTCTCAGAGTCAGACACGACTGAGTGACTGAACTGAACTGAGGAGGGCCAATGTAATCATTTCATCCTTCACATGGGTGGGGCCTTGGTTCCTGCAGAACTCAGAGATATGTATGTGTTATTATGTATTGTGTATTACTACACATCCCTTGAGAAAGAACTAGAACGCTGCTTTATCCCTGCACTATCACTTGCCTTTTCTGTTTCTGCATTCCTTTGTTCCCTTAAGATCATTTATTACTTAATGACCCATACGAGAAAAGAATTTGAAAAATAATTTTTAAAAAACATTTTTTAATAAGAGTATTTTAAAAAGTGAGTCTTCCTTGGTGGTCCCATGGCTAAGAATCTGCCTTCCAATCCAGGGGACATGGGTTCTATTGCTGGTCTGGGAAGATTCCACACTTTGAAGGGCAGCTAAACCTCTGCTCCACAACTAGAAAAAGCCCATGTGCCACAACACAGACCCAGTGTGGCCACAAAAATACTTTTTAAGATTATAAATTACTGAGGCCTGTTTAAGGGCAAGCTTGTGGCCAGCTTTAGATCACAAAATGGCTTAGGTGAAAAATCACTTCTCTTATATCTAGAAAGCCATTCCTGGTTCTCTTTCTTTAGGGACCCCCTAACTTAATTGGTTCCAGATGACAAGGAAAATATCCATGCTTACTAGGCAAAGTCCTGAAAGCATGTCATAGTACAGAGTAGGTGTCAGGAACATCTTTTCATAGCAGTATGACGCAGTGACTGCAAGGAGATCAAACCAGTCAATCCTAAAGGAAACCAATCTTGAATATTCATTGGAAGGACTGATACTGAAGCCCCAATACTTTGGCCACCTGATGCGAAAAGCTGACTTATTAGAGAAGACCCTGATGCTGGGAAAGATTGAAGGCCGGAGGAGAAGGGGATGACAGAGGACGAGATGGTTGGATGACATCACCAACTCAATGGACATGAGTTTGAGCACGGTGAAGGACAGGGAAGCCTGGAGTGCTTCAGTCCATGGGGTCACAGATTTGGGTGCAATTGAGCAACGCAACAACCACAGCTATGTGACTCGGAGAAGTACATATAGGCTATGCTAAAATGCACAGATTTTTCCTAGTGACATTTTGTCATTTACACTATTTTTTTTCAAAATAACTACCTTTGTAAGTGTTTCATATACTCAGTTGATTTGTTTTATAAAACATAATTTAATCTTTCTAATAGCTAAGTATGATTATCATAAACATATTGCCTCAATCAGAAAAACAACTGAGGTATGTAAAATCCTTGCTTTTTCAAGTAGCTTTTGCTTCAGTAATTGCAAAGATGCATTACATGATTTTAAATTTTCAAGCAACACAGGAGTATTTATAAGGAAAAATAAGTCTTCCTCTTAACACACTCCCATTCCCAAAGGTATCCACTTTTAACAATTTCTTAATGTTTCCAGAAATTTTCTGAGTACATAAACACCTTTTATGGGGGGTTGCTGTATACAAATAGAAACATAATAAACATATTGTTGAATGTCTTGCCTTCTCTTTTTAAATCTAGCGATGTATCTTGGTGGTTTTTTCCATATCCAACTACACAAATCTAAACATACTTTTTAAAATAGTACCCAGTAGGAAATTCCTTGTGGTCTAGTTGTTAAGACTGCGTGCTTTCACTGCTGAGGGCCTGGTTTCAATCCCTGATTGGGGAAATAAAATCTGCAAGTGACTTGGTCAGAAAAAAAATAGTACAAAGAATTATGAATCATGAATTACTTAACCAGCCCTCTAATAAGTATTATTTGGATTATTTTCAAGTTTTTAACTATTACAAACAGTACTATAATTATTATCCCTGTTTTGGTTACATGTACAATTATAGTGCTAGGATACACTGAGAAGTGGAATTGCTGGATCAAAGAATTTGAGTCTTTTAAACTTATTTAGAGATTGCTCAAGTGCTCTTCTCCACCACAACCACCCCAAAGTTGATGTCATGAAATATGTTAATTGCTGTGAAATAGATGAAAAAGAGTATCTAATTTTTGTTTATATAATTTTGAGCAAGGCTAAACATCATTTCACACATTATAGATCATTTATGGATTATTTTTCTGTAACTACCTATTCAAAAATATTCCTCAAGCTGTTAATTTTATCTTTAATTTGGTGTATCTATTTTATATACAGTGGTTTGTATCTGCTAAACCCAGACTCCTAATTTATATCCTCTCTGCCCGTCCCCCACCACCCCGCCACTTTCCCGTTTCCTTTGTCTGTGAGTCTATTTCTACACAACACGATAAATCCACTATACTTCAGTTTTTTAAAAACTGATTACCATAATAAATTTACTTACTCAAAAAAAATAGAGAAATTAAACATAAATCATATCTTTAACAATCTGGTTGCTATAAATTAAAAGTATTGGGATTTTTCCCTCAATATTCTCTTTGACTTGTCATGAGCGTATGAAGACAGAACTCCTAACCTCAACTTGACTCTTGAATGTTGTGTAGCTGTTTCTTGTAGTCTGTACCGTGTTCCAGCTAAATCAGATTGATCAGGCTGTTTGTTTAAAATACAGATCCTTGGGTCCCATCTGGGACCTCCTGGATCAAATTCTCAGTCAGCTGAGCCAAAAGATTTGCATTTTCTGTACCAAAGCTTGCAAACCATGATTGTGCAGCACCATTTAGCAAGCCAGCCGTGTCGTCAAGGTGTAATACCACATGGTTCCCTCTGCAGCTGTCCCTGTAGCACAACTAAATTGAAAATGGTCGAGTCATTTATTCAGCTCTGCAAGCCTCCACTTCCCACCGACAGCTGGAACCCCAAGCCCCAAGAGTCTGCAATAAAGATAGCCCGAAGCACCAAACGACTATCCCCACGGTCACAGGCTCGAAGGCTGGCAGCAGACCGCTTCTCAGCGAAGATGAGGTTTTTAATCAGCAGGAGCAGGTAGTTGACTGACAGCCTGAAAGAACAACCTGAGACTGATGTCTAACCCACGCAGCAGCAACAAACTCTCCCCAGAAGTGATGGACAAGAAGCAGGCCAACTTGACACATGCTAACCACCGGAGAATATTCCCTGCTACTTCAGTCAAAACAGCATGGCCCAATCAATAATGCAAACATCCTGTTTCCCGGGCTAACAGACTCTGTCACTGGCATCCTCAGAGAGATAAAGAAACTGCTGCTACAATTATGCATAATCTTCCTCTAGCCTGAAATGTCAATAGAGGAGGCCAATAATGCTGCAGAGAAAGAGAGAGAAATCTCACAGGTGAAAAGTAATTTGTTTAACATTTCTCCTTTTTTTGGGCTTTGCACATACCTCCTCCCACTTGCATTTCAGAAAGCTTTCAGTAGTGGACTATCAATGAAAGGCTTCACAGAAGAAATGGGTTTTGTGCAAAAATCAAAAAAGAAGCAATTGAATTGATAGAGTGGTTTAGTTATATTTATAGTGCATGAGGTGAGAGAGAAATGAAGACCAAAGGAACTTCCTACCCTCATTCTGCTGAAGTCTTAGGGGACATTAGATGTGATGTGGGTTTGCCTAAATCCTCTCCATCCTGAAGGGCTTGGCTATTTTGCTCGGAGAGGTAAGGGTGCTACGTTCAGAAAATTGTGTCTTTTCCCTCTGTGTCTGTATCAATGGCCATGTGCAGATTCAGAGACAGTGAAGAACTTGGTGGGAGGCCATCATAGTAACTTTCATTAAGTAAAAGACACGTCCTTGGAATGTTGCCTTTGGTGGGTCACAGGTGCCCCATGATTCCCTCAATAAGCAGGGCCAGCAGTGTGGCTGTCCTGGTGTGAAATCTTGGCAGCAATTCAACAGAAAGTATGTTTAAAGGGAAAGAAGGAAAGTGAAAGTTGCTCAGTCGTGTCCGATTCTTTGTGACCCCACGGACTGCATAGTCCATGGAATTCTCCAGGCCAGAATACTGTATTCCTTTCTCTTCTCCAGCAGATCTTCCCAACCCAGGGGTCGAACCCAGGTCTCCCAAGTTGCAGGTGGATTACTTACCAGCTGAGCCACAAGGAAACCTTGTCATAAACATTGTCTTGACACTCTCGCACCACACACCTAACCACCCCAACCCCCAGGCTCTAGTTGAACAGGAGGGTGGAAGGATTCTGCCTAAGCTCATAGTCTAAATGCTGCCTAAGGGAATTCCCTGCTGACCCAGTGGCTAAGACTCCTTGCTCCCAAAGTAGGGAAATGGAGTTCCATCCCTGGTCAGGGAGCTAGATCCCACATGCCATGACTAAGAGTTCAAATGCTTAGTCCTGCAGGCCACCACTAAAGATCCTAAGTCCCACAACAGAGATTCCGCAATGCAAGACTGAAGATCCCGCATGGTACAACTGAGACCTGATGCAGCCAAATAAATAAATATTTTCTAAATAAATAAATGTAGAAGGACGTGCGCTCATCTTCTCTTTCAAGAACTACAAAATTGCAACTTACTGCTAGACAACCATTGAAAGGAAAATGTTGGATCACACCAATAAAAGATACCCCATGTCCAAGGGCAAAGAAGAAGCCCCAACGGGACAGTAGGAGGGGCAAAGTTGCATTTAGAATCAATGGCTCCAAGAAAGGCTCAAAGAAAACCTTGTGCACACCAAGACCCAGAGACCCCCCAGGGACGGAGCCAGACATGCCTTTGAGTGTCTGAGTGTCTCCTGCAGAGGCACGGGTCAGTGGTGGCCTGCCAGGGAGCAGGGGTTCTGGCTGCAGCAGGCCTGGGTCACTCAGCATTACCCACCACAGAGCCACCAAGCAGATGACCCACAAACTGCAGAGCAATTATACCAAAGAAATTCTCACACTGTTAAGAAAGTTCTAGGACCCATAACAGAGTTCCCAACCTGGGGATCCAGCAAAGGGCCTGAGAACCCCAAGGGAATTTGACGTTGGAGGCCAGTGGGATTTGCTTACAGACCTTCCACAGGACTGGGGAAACAGGCTCCTGGAGGCACAAACAAAGCGGTGTGTGCACCAGGAGCCAGGAGAGAGGCGCAGTGCCCCAGAAGAGACTGGGTCAGTTCTGCCTGTGAGAGTCCAGGAGTCTCTGGTGGAGGCGTGGGTCAACACTGTGGCCTCAGGCCAAACAACAGAGAGGGAACATAGCCCCACCCATCAACAGAAAATTGGATTAAAGATTTACTGAGCATGGTCCCGCCCATCAGAACAAGACCCAGTTTCTCCCACAGTCAGTCTCTCCCATCAGGAAGCTTCCATAAGCTTCTTATCCTTATTCATCACAGGGCAGACAGAATGAACACCACAATCACAGAAAACTAACCAAACTGATCACATGGACCACAGTCTTGTCTAACGCAATGAAAGTATGAGCTATGCCATGTAGGGCCACCCAAGATGGACGGGTCATGGTGGAAAGTTCTGACAAAATATGGTCCACTGGAGAAGGGAATGGCAAACCACTTCAGTATTCTTGCCTTGAGAATCCCATGAACAGTATGAAAAGGCAAAAAGATAGGACACTGAAAGATGAACTCCCCAGGTCAGTAGGTGCCCAATATGCTACTGCAGAAGAGTGGAGAAATAACTCCAGAAAGATGAAGAAATGGAGCCAAAGCAAAAACAGCATCCAGTTGTGGTTGTGACTGGTGATGGAAGTAAAGTCGGATGCTGTAAAGAACAATGTTGCATAGGAATCTGGAACGTTAGGTCCATGAACTAAGGTAAATTGGAAGTGGTCAGACAGGAAATGGCAAGAGTGAACATTGACATTTTAGGAATCAGTGAACTAAAATGGACTGGAATGGGCAAATTTAATTCAGATGACCATTATATCTACTACTGTGGGCAAGAATCAAAAATGATCGAATGATCCCTGTTCATTTCCAAGACAAACCATTCAATATCACAGTAATCCAAGTCTATGCTCCAAGCACTAATGCCAAAGAAGCTGAAATTGAACAGTTCTATGATGACTTAAAAGACCTTCTAGAACTAACACCAAAAAAAGATGCCCCTTTATTCACAGGGGACTGGAATGCAAAAGTAGGAAGTCAAGAGATACCTGGAATAACAGGCAGGTTTGGCCTTGGAATACAAAAAGAAGCAGGGCAAAGGCTAACAGACTTTTGCCAAGAGAACGCATGGGTCATGGCAAACATTCTCTTACAACAACATGGGATGACTCTACACATGGACATCACCAGGTGGTCAATACAAAAATCAGATTGATTATATTCTTTGCAGCCAAAGATGGAGAAGCTCTCTACAGTCAGCAAAAACAAGACTGGGAGCTGACTGTGACTCAGATCATGAACTCCTTATTGCAAAATTCAGAGTTAAATTGAAGAAAGTAGGGAAAATCACTAGATCATTCAGGTATGACCTAAATCAAACCCCTTATGATTATACAGTGGAAATGACAAATAGATTCAAGGGATTAGATTTGATAGATTGCCTGAAGAACTATGGACAGAGGTTCATGACACTGTACAGTGATCAAAACCATCCCCAAGAAAAAGACATGCAAAAGGCAAAATGGCTCTCTGAGGAGGCCTTGCAAATAGCTGAGAAAAGAAGAAAAGCTACAGGCAAAGGAGAAAAGGAAAGTTATACTCATTTGAATGCAGACTTCCAAAGAATAGCAAGGAGAGATATGAAAGCCTTCCTCAGTGATCAATATAAAGAAATAGAGGAAAATAATAGAATGGGAAAGACTAGAGATCTCTTCAAGAAAATTAGAGATACCAAGGGGACATTTCATGCAAAGATGGGCACAATAAAGGACAGAAATGGTATGGACCTAACAGAAGGAGAAGATATTAAGAAAAGGTGGCAAAAATACACAGAAGTACTATACGAAAAAGATCTTCACAATCCACTTAATCACGATGATGTGATCACTCACCTAGAGTCAGACATTCTGGAATGCAAAGTCAAATGGTCCTTGGGAAGCATCACTATGAACAAAACTAGTGGAGGTGATGGAATTTCAGCTGAGCTATTTCAAATCCTGAAAGATGATGCTGTGAAAGTGCTGCACTCAATATGCCAGCAAATTTGGAAAATGCAGCAGTGGACGCAGGACTGGAAAAAGTCAGTTTTCATTCCAACCCCAAAGAAAGGCAATGCCAAAGAATGCTCAATCCTTGGTCAGGGAGCTAAGATCCCTCATGCTGTGTGGAATTACCAAAATTAAAAAAAAAATAGTTCAGAGAATTGAGAGACTACAATCATTGAGTATGTCACTCCCTCTCCCTACCCATCAAATACTGTATTTTTTTTTCAAATACTGTATTTTTAACAATTTCTTTTGCTTTGAACATTATTTATATCCTTTGTGATGGAGACATGCTGGATTGGGTCCTAGAAAGGTTGAAAGCTCTGACCTCAAGCATAAAGCTTGAGTCTTACCCTCTTAGTTTCATGTGAAATCTCTCTACCAGACCTGACATCTCCCCTGAGCCTCACACCAGGGTCTTGTTTCAGGGCACTAACTAGACACTGCTGTGTAACCAATTACCCCAAAGTCTGGAGCTTAAAACCACAAACGCTTGCTACCCACATGGGTTCCGAGGGTCAGAAGTCTGGGACCGTCTTAGGGGGTGAATCTGAATCAAGGGCTCTCTTGAGACTGCAGCCCAGCTGTCACATGTGGTTGCAGTCATCTCAAGGCTCAACTAGGGCGGAGAACTGATTTCCTAGCTCATGTATGTGGTTGCTGGCAAGCCTCAATTCCTCATTACCTGTTGTTCAGACAGGATATTTATACCACAGGCTCCTCCATCGGGTGGTTAACAGCGTAGCAACGTGGTGGGCAGTGGGAGGAAGCAGGAGAGGCGGGGAGGCACCCCAAACATCCACTGGAACCCTCATTCACTGTTAGTGGGAATGTCAATGGTATTGTCATTTTAGGAGAGTTTGTCCGTTTCTTGTAACATTAAATATATACTTATGCTGTGATCCAACAATCTCTCTCCTAGGTATTTATCCAAGAGAAATTATGTCCATGCAAAGACCTGTAGGTGAAAGTTCATCAAAGCTTGAAGCATAATAGCCAAAAGCTAAAAATAATTCAGTTGTTCTTCAAATGGTGAATGTATATGCCAAGTACGGCACCTCCGTACATAGGAATTATATTCAACAATAAACAGAAACAAACTATTGGTACCTGTAAAGCAGGAGTGAATCTCAAAATCATTAGGCTAAGTAAGGAAGTCTGGCACAAAAGGTGTGATTCTGGAAAAGGCAAAACTATAGGGACAGAGATCAGAGTTTTGGAAATAGAGTGAGGAGTTTGACTCCAGAGAAATACAGAGGAAATTTTCTGTTTGAGTGTAGTGGTAGTTGTATGACCATATACTTTTTTTAAAATTTTGGCTGGGCTGAGTCTTCACAGCGGTGAGTGGGCTCTTCACTGGGACGCACAGACTCCTTTAGTTGCAGCCCATGGGCTTAGCTGCCCCGTCACATGTGGGATCTTAGTTCCCGGACCAGGGATCAAACCTGCATCCCCTGCATTGCAAGCACAGAGTCTTAATCTCTGAACCACCAGGGACGTCCTTCTATGACATTATACTTTTGCTGATACTCACAGCATAATCTGGAAATGATGGATTTTACTGTATGTCAATTATACGTCACTAAGTCTGATTTTATTCATTGGAAGGACTGATGCCAAAGCTGAAGTTCCAATACTTTGGCCACTTGAGGAAAAGACCCCGATGCTGGGAAAGACTGAAGGCAAGAGAAGATGCGGGCAGCAGAGGCTGAGACGGTTAGATAGCACCACCGATCAATGGACTTGAATTTGAGCAAACTCCAGAAGACAGCGAAGGACGGAAGCCTGTCCTGCTGTGGTCCATGGGGTCACAGAGTCTGACCTTCAGGCTTAGTGGCAGAAGAAGCCTGACTTAAGGAAAATATAAAAATAAAGGTGGGGAGGGCAAGAGAAAGGCGTGAAAGTATGACAGCACAGTGCATGCAAGAAAGAGACTACAGCAGTCCGACATCACGAGGACGTAACTGTCAAGGCGAGGAGGCCGGCGAGGACTCCTGAGACTTTCACTTCGTGTGCAGCCTTCACCTCAAACTCAGCACACCCAGCGTGGACGCCCCCGTCCCTCCGCCCCAGAAAGTGCCGTCTTGCCCGTTGAGGACGTCATTCTCCTCGGCAGTGAAACTAAAGCTGGAGTCATTGCCCACGTCTCCCTCTATCTGCCCGGCCGAGTCCACGCTGCTCCCTTGCAAGGCCGTGGCTTTTGTGCTTTTGGTGGTGGCGGCACGGATGGCCACGAGGGTTTTCCGCTTCTCTCACGTTCCATTTCTTTTTCTTGCCCCACTGCGCTCACACAGCTCGGGCTTTTGTTTCTTCTCACCGGGGTTAGAACACGGCAGCCCTCCAACCAGTGTTTGTGCATCTAGTCACTCGCCCTTCTCGCCAGATGTGTCTTCCGAAAATACCAACCTCATCCTACCATGTCCTAATTGAAAACGGATTCAAGCTCTTTTGTCAACCAAAAGACTCTCTGCTTGATCCGAATCTACCTTTCACGTTTATTCCTCAGTCCACCCAGGCCAACAACCTGCTTCAGAGCCAGCCAACCTGAGCTGTGCAGTTCTACCTGTGTGTATTTTCTTCAAGAGAGATCTTACAGTTCTGAGTTGCCCTCCCCTTCCCTCTCCATATATTTATATTTTTAAAAAATATATTTATTTATTAACGTATTCATCTATCTGGGTGAACCAGGTCTTAGTTGCAGCATGCAGGATTTTTCAGTTGTGGCATGTGGGATCTAGTTTCTGACCACAGATCAAACCCGGGGCCCCCGGCATTGGGAGTGCAAAGTCTTAGCCCCTGGACCACCAGGGAAGTCCCTCCTCTCCATATGTTTCAATCCTCTTCTTCCAGCATGACTCAGCACAAGTCCTCTATCTCCCCACTTTCATCTCTCGCTCCTCAAGCTGCACTTGCTTCCTTCTCTGAACTCTGGAATACTGATTGTTCAGTATTCCGCAGTCAGTGGTTGTATTGATAACGGTATTTCTACAGCCACTGAAAGATTGCAAACTGCTTTCTTTTCATCATCCAGTTTGAGGACTTCTCAACAAACCTAGGAGATTATTCTTATTTCAAAGGTAGAAAATCTGAGCCTCCGTAATGCAGGGTGATTTGCTTAAGGCCACATAGCTAAGAAGAAGATTTTCAGTACATTTTTGAAACAAACAAATGAAGACAGAACTAGGAAATCACTTAGCAATCAAGAGGAAGAGGCAGGACTGTTTTTAATAGAGAAGAAACTATTTAAAGTCAGAAAAGGACTATGTCAAGTCAGAATCTGACCATGATTGCACTCATTCAGACCACTCTGTCTGCTTGGCTTTCGTCAGATCAGTAAGATACGGTAAAGGGTGGTACTTAATCTAAACAGTTCAACAGATGACTTGAAACTGGAAAACAGTACCCTAAGCAAGCACTTATTTCTGCTTCTGTGACTGTTGGAGCTGGCTGTGTGGGAGAGTTAACTACTATGTAAAATGTGGAATTAAAATTAAAAAGCTCTGATGTATATTTTTAGAGGACAGAAACAATTAAAATTAAATGTAACTCAAAATTCAGTTAGTAGAGTTGGCATTTAAATTGGCTCTTTAATTAGCAAAATTCTATATGATTAAAGTAGTCTCTTGAAAATGTCTTTCAAAGTAAAGCATTTTAGTATGCTCCAGTTCTTAGACGATTGACATCACTTGATCTTTGGGTTCTCCTCTGGAATTGACTTGTTCTGCAGGTTGAGTTGAGGAACTCTTGGACTAATGTTTCAGAAAAGAGCTTATCAGAATGAAAGAAGAAAGAGAATCTTATTTGACAATAAAATATCCTGGTCCTTTACTGATAGCATCTTCAGTGTAGAAAGGAGGATAGGGAGGAATCATTTTCTTCATATTAAAGGCTTGGGCCTTTATCTCACAGTCCATCTGAGTTATTGGATGGGTGACTGTCTTTGAGGGTGCTGATGAACCAGAAAATTCTTGCAGTTGTGCTTCTGACAAAATATTTTTTGAACTTTAAAGACACATTTTTTAAAACCCCATGTGAACAACCATATGGTCTTTGAGAAAGGATATCTAGTTTATTCCATTTTTTATTTTCATCTAGAATTATACCAAAACCATGACCAGCAGATAAGAAAGCAATTTCTAAAACTCCCCGGGGTACACATGAAAAGATACTCAACATCACTAATTATAAAAGAAGTGCAAATCAAAACTATAATGAGGTATCACTTCACACCAATCAGAAGGCCATCACCAAAAAATCTACAAACAATAAATGCTGGAGAGGATGTGGAAAAACAGTAACCCTCTTACAGTGCTATTGGGAATGTAAATTGGTACAGCTACTGTGGAGAACAGTATGGAGGTTTCCTAAGAAACTAAAAATAGAACTACCCTATGATCCAACAATCCTACTCCTGGGCGTATACTCAGAGAAAATCATAATTCAAAAAGATACATGCCATCTAATATTCATTGCAACACTATTGACAATGGCCAGGACGTGGAAGCAACCTAAATGTCTATCAACAGAGGAATGTATCGATAAAGAGATGCTACACATATACAATGGAATATTCAGTTCAGTTCAGTTCAGTCGCTCACTCGTATCCGACTCTCTGCAACCCATGAACTGCAGCACGCCAGGCCTCCCTGTCCATCACCAACTCCCGGAGTTTACTCAAACCCATGTCCATGGAGTCAGTGATGCCATCCAACCATCTCATCCTCTGTCGTCCCCTTCTCCTCCTGCCCCCAATCCCTCCCAGCATCAGGGCTTTTTCCAGTGAGTCAACTCTTCGCATCAGGTGGCCAAAGTATTGGAGCTTCAGCTTCAGCATCAGTCCTTCCAATGAACACCCAGGACTGGTCTCCTTTAGGATGGACTGGTTGGATCTCCTTGCAGTCCAAGGGACTCTCAAGAGTCTTCTCCAACACCATAGTTCAAAAACATTAATTTTTCAGTGCTCAGCTTTCTTTATAGTCCAACTCTCACATCCATATATGACCACTGGAAAAACCATAGCTTTGACTAGATGGACATTTGTTGGCAAAGTAATGTCTCTGCTTCTTAATATGCTATCTAGGTTGGTCATAACTTTCCTTCCAAGGAGCAAGCGTCTTTTAATTTCATGGCTGCAGTCACCATCTGCAGTGATTTTGGAGCCCCAAAAAATAAAGTCTGACACTGTTTCCACTGTCTCCCCATCTATTTCCCATGAAGTGATGGGACCAGATGCCATGAGCTTAGTTTTCTGAATGTTAAGCTTTAAGCCAATTTTTCACTCTCTTCTTTCACTTTCATCAAGAGGCTTCTTAGTTCCTCTTCACTTTCTGCCATAAGGGTGGTGTCATCTGCATATCTGAGGTTATTGATATTTCTCCCGGCAATCTTGATTCCAGCTTGTGCTTCCTCCAGCCCAGCGTTTCTCATGATGTACTCTGCATATAAGTTAAATAAGCAGGGTGACAATATACAGCCTTGACGTAGTGCTTTTCTGATTTGGAACCAGTCTGTTGTTTCATGTTCAGTTCTAACTGTTGCTTCCTGACCTGCATACAGGTTTCTCAAGAGACAGGTCAGGTGGTCTGGTATTCCCATCTCTTTCAGAATTTTCCACAGTTTATTGTGATCTACATAGTCGAAGGTTTTGGCGTAGTCAATAAAGCAGAAATAGAAGTTTTTCCGGAACTCTCTTGCTTTTTCAAATACTTGACGAATGGAATATTACTGGGCCATGAAAAATGAAATCGCACTGCTTGCAGAGACTGGTGCTGTGCATAGTCGCTCAGCTGTGTCTGACCCTTTGTGACCCCATGGACCGCAGCCCGCCAGGCTCCTTTGTCCATGGGGTTCTCCAGGCAAGTATACTGGAGTGGGTTGCCATGCCCTCCTCCAGGGGATCTTCCCAACCCAGGGATCGAACCGGGGTCTCCTGCATTGCAGGTGGATTCTTTACTAGGTGAGCTACTAGAGATGTGGATGGACCTGAAGACTATCGTACAGAGTGAAGTAAATCAGAAAAACAAATATCAAATGTTAATGCATGCATGTGGAACCTAGAAAATTAGTATAGATGATCTGATTTACAAAGCAGAAATAGAGACACAGACATAGAGAACAAATGTGTGGATATCAAGGGGGAGCAGCGGTGGGGGTGGTGGTGATGAATTGGGAGGCCGGGATTGACATATATACACTATTGAGGCGATATATAGATTAGATAATTAATGAAAACATACTGTATAGCACAGGAACTCTACTCAATGTTCCGTGGTGACCTAAACAGAAAGAAAATCCAAAAAGGAGGGGTCATATGTAAACATATAGCTGATTCGCTTTTCTGTACAGCAGAAACTAACATGATATCATTGAGCATCTATGCGCCAATAAATTAATACAAAAATAAACTAAAATCCCCAGGACAGAGACTAGCTGGGTATTCGCCAAATACATTTCCTCTTCTGTGCACCCAGATAAACACTTCCCAGCCCCTGAGCACTTAGAAGAAGGGACCATATAGTCAGTTCTTGTGAATGAGATGTGAAAAGGGATGTGCCTCGTCCATCCAGGCAGTTAAGAGGGCTTCCCCCTGTGCTTCCTGGATAATGCCAGGGTGCCTCTGAGGGGACCTGTTGAAGATGGCAGAGTCACAGCACAGAAGGAGCCTAAGCCTCAGTCAGCTGTGTATAGAAGACCCTCCCGTACCTTCCACCCTCCACCACTAACTGCACTGATCTTCACAGTGAGGAAGAAATAGATTGTCATTACCATAAGGCATCAGAGTTTCGGAGATTGTTTTTCAGACCGCTGGCTGTTGGCCTACTTACTATCTCTTTGCTCCCCTCAAAAGAAATTTCTACCACTATGAGCTACCATGCAATGTCTAAACAATTTTTTTGTCCTCACATTTTTTTGTTCTAGTTGCCTGCTCGAAGCCAGTGGATCCTAACTTGGAAGCCAAGGGATTGTTTGAATTTGATAAAATTTCAAAACCCCTAAAATATCCCTCAGAAAATAAACCAATGCACTCAGGCTGTCAATTGTTGTTAGTTGGAGGATAATTGCTTCCCAAAGCGGTGTCGGTTTCTACTGCACAATGAGGGGGCTCAGCTCTAAGCATGCGCGTGTCCCCTCACTCGTGGACCTCCCTTCCACCAACCCTGTCCCGTCCCCTCCAAGTCACCGCAGGGCCCTGAGCTGGGCTCCCTGCGTTACACAGCAGCTTCCCACTAGCTACCTACTTCACACATGAAGCTGCGAGTGTTAGTCGCTCGGCAGTATCCCACTCTCTGAGGCCCCACGGACTGTAGCCTGCCAGGTTCCTCTGTCCACGGGGATTCTCCAGGAAAGACTAGCCTTTGCAATTTCCAGGGGATCTTCCCAACCCAGGGATCGAGCCCAGGTCTTCTGCTTTGCAGGCAGGTTCTTTACCGCCGAGCGTAGTGTACATATGTCAAGACTACTCTCCCTTTGTTCCACCTTCTTCCGCTTCTGTCCACGTGTCCTTCCTCCATGTCTGCGTCTCTATGTGTGCTCTGCAAATAGACTCATCTGTACCGTCTTTCTAGATTCCATACACACGCAGTAACATTCAGTGTTTGTTTCCTCTTTCTGCCTGACCTCACTCTGTACGACAAACTCTAGGTTCATCTACGTCACTTCGTTCCTTTTTATGTCATGCCCAAAATTTTGCTTAAAACTTCAAAATATTTTCAGCATCCCAGACCCCAGGCTAAGATCCTTGCTACTAGCAATTAGTATATTAGGAAGGTAGAGGAACCTGAAAGTCTTAAGTGCATATTATTTTCAATCTTTCCAGTTTTACTTGTCATCCCCTTCATTATACAGCTGCCCAGTCATATTCATGCCTTTGATCTTTGGATTTTAAAAATGCAAAATAAAACCTAGTTCTCCAACATTGATTTTTCTCTCCCAGAGCAAAGACATCAGTGTAACAGTCCCAATGCCAAATATCAATTCTGCAAACAGGCCTTTTGATTCCTGTATTGATTATGAGCAGTCTCGGCATCAGAACCATCAGCGATGTGATGGTCAATATTCTATGCCAGGCACTGTGCAATTGCTTTTGGAAACAGCACCTTAACTCCCTAGCATGAGCCTTGAGACCTTTTCAGTTTTGCCCTGTCAAGCTCCCTAATCTCATTTCTCATCAGTACAGCACATAAAATGTTTGTTTTTATAAAATCACACGGCTCATGGTGCATGGAATCTACCATGCTCTAAGACTTCTCGTGGAATATCCTCTCCCTGACTATCCAAAATCTCCTCTTATCTTTGAAGGTTCAGCCCAAGCATCACCTTTCTGGGAACCATCCCTGGCCTGCACACTCCTGGATGAAGTGTCCTCAAGCCTGCTTCCACAGGGTGGCCCCGGCCCCGGCCACAGTACTCATCACAGTGAAGATTTGCGGCCATGCCTCCCGTGGGCCTCTTAGCTCCTTGAGGGTGAAGACTGTCTTTTGTTGCATGCTCTTTTTCATGATTTTGTTATTGAAGTGTAGTTATTTAAAATGCTGTGCTAGTTTCAAGTGTATAGCAGTGTGATCCGTTATAGGCACCTGGCCAAGAGACACCTGCCCCTCAGCCCTCTGTTTCCACATTAGTTTTTCTTTCAGGGACTCCATTCTATTTTTTTTAACTGGAGTATAGTTGCTTTACAATGTCACATTAGTTCCTACTGTATAGCAAATCAAATCAGCTCTATGTATACATATAACCCCTCTTTTTGAATTTCCTTCCTGTTTAGGACGCCACAGAGCTTTGAGTAGGACTTCCGTGTAGCTCAAATGGTGAAGAATCTGCCTGCAGTGCAGGAGACCAGGGTTCGACCCCTGGGTCAGGAAGATCTTCTGGAGAAAGGAATCACAATCCACTCCAGTATTCTTGCCTGGAGAATCCCATGGACAGAGGAGCCTGGTGGGCTACAGTCCAGAGGGTCGCAAAGAGTCGGACACGACTGAGCGACTAACACACACACACACAGAGCTCTGAGCAGAGTTCCCCGCGCGATACACTTGGTCCTCATTAGTTACCTATTTTAGATGTAGTATCAACAGTGATGGGGCTTACCAGATGGTGTTAATGGTGAAGAACCCAGCTGCCAATGCAGGAAACTGAAAAGAGACATCAGTTTGATCCCTGGGTCGGGAAGATCCCCTGGAGGAGGACAGGGCAGCCCACTCCAGTATTCTTGCCTGGAGAATCCCACGGACAGAGGAGCCTGGCGGGCTGCAGTCCACAGCGTTGCAAAGAGTCGAACACAACTGAAGCAACGTAGCATGCATGCACACGTAAATAGTGTGCATATGTCAGTGCCCGTCTCCCCGTGCCCCCCACTTCCCTCTCCCCACCCTTGGTACTATACATTTTGTTCTCTATGTCTGGGACTCCATTCTTTTTCCTTTATGCCAGTCTCTTCTGTACCTCACAGAATATGATTGCTGGTGGATCCTAAACTTCATATGTCAGAGCTTCCATTACCATAAGTGATTTTTCTCGAGTTCCAGGGCAAAAAAGTCCAGACGGATGCTGGCCTGACTTTGGTCATATTCTTATCCTGGATCAACTGTGACAAGTTACATAATGACCCTCCCAATAGATGCCCACCTCCTGATCCCCAGAACCTGCCTTACAGGGATCTTGCAGTTGAGACTAAATTAAGGATTTGGAAAGAAAGATTGTCTTGGATTATCTGTGTGAGCCCAATGTAATCACAAGGGTCCTTATAATAAGGAGGCAGGAGAATCAGAGAGAAACAAAGAAAGAGAGAGATGTAAAGGCAGAAGCAGAGGTCATAGAGGAGAGAAGATGCTATGCTGCTGGCTTTGAGGATGGAGGAAGGGGCCACAGGTTAAGAAACGTAGACAGCCTCTGGAGGCCAGCAAAGGCAAGGAAATGCATTTTTCCCCTGAGCTTCCAGAAGGCATGCAGGTTTGCTGGCACCAGTTTTATCCCAGTAGAACAATTTTGGATTTCTGACCTCCAGAACTGTATAATAATAAATGTGATTGGTTTTAAGCCAATATGTTTGTGGCACTATCTTATAGCAGCCATAGGAAATTAATATACCAATAAAATATGGCCAGGGAATGGGCTGAGCTTGAGTCCAACGTGAGACAGATCCTGCCTCTCATTGATTTCCTGTGACCGATATCACCCATTAATAGTATCTGCGTTCTAGGCTACTTTATAGAGCTGGCAGATGCGGAATTGTTTAAGCTACTAAACTCCCTTGAGGACCCTCAACATCTAGGATTTCTTTAGGGTAACATGACCAATTGGTAAATTAAAGGTAAAGATTCTAATACATTGACTTTGCAAGCAATTTATATATATTATAATATATATTATAGAATATATATATAATATATAGAATTATATATATTATATATTCTATAATATGTATAATATATATAGAATATATATATAATGGAATATATATATATAAATATATATAGAATATATATATTCTAAAAGAACTAAATTGTATAACATATATTAAGACATAACAATATAAGATTTAATTCTCTAAATTCTCTATTCAGTCATGATCATTAAACGACTCCCATGTACCAGACAGTATCCACCCAGGTGCTGGTGATTATAAACAAAAATTTACGTGTGAGCAAAATACGAGTGATCTCTGGGACCTCTGTGCTGATCCAGTGACTAAGGCTCTGCACTTTCACTTCAGGGGGCTAGAGTTCGATCCCTGGTTAGGGAACTAAGATCCAGCATGACTCGTGCATGACCAAAAAGTAAGAGAAGAAGAAGAAGAAATAAATTATATATATATATAATTAAGCTCTGCTTTCACAGTGGGTGTTTTGAATAGGAGAGATAAATACTAAAGAAAGTCAAATAAAAATGTAATTAAAATGTAATTACAAATTATAAAAATGTTCTGGCAGCAAAGAGGAGACAAATTATGAAGTAAAATTTAGAGAGAATATAATTTAACTGGGAAACAAGTCAGAAAAATTTAGAGTTTTTATCTCTTCAGATTTCAAGGTTAAAAAAAATCCATCAGAAGTAAAAGTAATTTAGCCACACTGACATCTTTCATCCTTAGGTAAATGTAACATATTTCCTGAATAAAGGCTCACTCTGAATTTTGGACATACACCTTCTTCTTTACGTTCTTCTTTTATTTATTTCAAATAACACAGTAAGGATTGGTGGAAACTTCCTGTGGGAACTTATCTTGGGCTTTCCACTGAGCCAGTCTTTAAGACAGAAATATATTCATCTAAAAGGAAAAATTCTCTCTAAATGTATTTAAACACAGAATGTGTGTGTGCTGAAAGGTAGCAAGTAAGATAAATTTGGAAAAAGCTTTGGCTGTATTTCTACCCTGGATATTGTTACAAAAGATATCCTGTTTATTTCCTCCCTGCTTTCTCTCAAAATGAATATTTGGGCTAAGGTTATTATTTTTACTTTTTTAAAATTCCTTTTCATAGTTTACCAAGAAGCCATTACACTTGGGATTGGGTGGTAAAAATTAAGGCTATGGAGAGGGTAAAGAGACCAGGAATCTTCCTGATTTTGAGGGTAGATTCTTGTTATCCAATGACTTCTAAAAATCAGCACTGCTTCTTCAAAGGCGAAACTGTCCTCCTCACCTGCTATCAATGGACTGCTGATCACAGTCACAGGGCTGCCTCAGCAAATTGGGCTCCGTCCCAGAAAGGAGTTTGATCAAGATCGCAGGAGTCAAAAAAGCCACAGTTAATAAGACATCTGAAAGAATTTGGAAGATGCTATTGGTTCCTTATTCCCTACAAATTGCTTAATCTCCTTAATCTTCTTTAAAAGGACAAAAAGAAATCATAAACACACGCACACACAAACAGACACACAAAATCTTGGATTACAGCCCAAGCAGAGTTCAAACAACAAATCAGATCTTATAATGAGGGCGGGGTCTGGGGCCAAGTTACTCAAGGTATGAGTTTGTGAATTTAACTGTAGCATCTCAAATCTTGGTTGATGAAACCATCATCATTATCATCACAGTTATGAGTGATTTCTGAGGGCCGGGATCCAGACTAAATAGTTAATATACATCAGATTACCATAATTACTTCTCACAGTGACTCTGAAAGATAAAAAGATTTATCGTCATTTTACAAATAAGTGAAATGACACTTAGTAAACTGGAAACAGTAGAGCCGACATTCACACCCAGACCAGACTTCCCACACCCCAGAGGGCCCTCTGACTGCACACCAGCATTGTTCTCATTGCTTATTGACTTTAAAATCTCAACCTACATAAACAATAGTATGTGATTTTCTAATTTTGGAATTGTTAAGCCTTAAAGCACTGTCTTTGGGCTTCCCCAGTGGCTCAGAATCCACCTGCCAGGTCAGGAGACATAGGTTCCGATCGCTGGGTTGGTAAGATCCTCTGGAGAAGGAAACGGCAACCCACTCCAGTATTGCCTGGGAAATCCCACGGACAGAGAAGCTTGGCAGGCTGTAGTCCATGGGGCTGCAGAAGAGTCAGACGTGACTTAGCAACTAAACAACAGTAAGGACTGTTTTGAATGCATCCAAATGGTTTGCCTTCATTAACTCTACATATGTACGTCTGTCAGTTTAGATCCCAACAATAATTTAATATCATATTTCAAAGAACAGTTGTTTTTGCTTTCGAACTTTTTAGTTTGTACTGGGGTACAGCCGATTAACAATGTTGTGATAATTCTGTGTGAACAGTGAAGGGACTCAACCACGCACATGTATGTATCATTCCCAAAGAAAAGCTCTTTGACCTACTGATTCACTACATCTTTCACATAATGTGTATGTCAGTTCTGTGTTTTTTAAACTAATACTGGATTTCCCAAACTGATGTTCATTGTGAAGAAAAGGCATTCTTCAGAGAAAATCATTTGCCTATTAACATTATTAGAAATAATGCTATTAGCATTATTAAACGCAATAGATTGTGGAGAAATCTATTACAAAAATGCAATTGTTGAGATATACTGGGTTATATTGTGGCAACAAGTTAATCTTGAATTCTCGGTTGCTTGCTTAATATAATAAAGATGCATTTCTTGCTCATCCTACATGTCCATCACAGGTCAGCAAGTATCTCTGCTCCATCCAAGGACCCAGGCTGACCAAGACCCTACCAAATTGTAGGCACTCCATATGGAACACATAACTTCCTCAGTTAGAAAAGAAGAGAGATAAAAACTAAAAAAATAAAAGAAAGAAAAGAAGAGAGGCTGAAAAATTATACATAGGCTGCTTATTCCTTCACTCTGAAGATCTCTTTGGCTCCCATTTCATTGGCCAGAACTAGTCACATAGGTTCACAAACCATTAAGAGGCTGAGACATGGAGGAGGAACCAAATGAAACATATGACAAATGAAACATTTGGTGAGCATTACTATTTCTCCCACAATAACATAATAATTTTTTGTCTTTTATTCATCTTTCTTGTCTTTTTTTTTATTGAAGGATAATTGCTTTATTTCTTGTCTTTTGGGAACAGCATAAATTATCGGTCAAGCTGCATGCACTCAAATAGAAATCCTTTTTAAATCATACTGTTTTGCCTTTTGTGCTCATTTATAATCTGTATCTATTTGAACTAGCTTAAGAAGAGTCTGAAAGAAGAGAGTAGTTTCCTGATGTGCCCACTAACAGTTTCCACTGAGACGAAACAGGCCTCTGCAACGCCCCTCGCTGCTTTTTGCTTTTACCCTTGTGATTTGATAGCACTTCTTGGTGGCTCGGATGGTAAAGAACCCACCTGCAATGCAGGAGACTTGGGTTCAATCCCTGGGTCGGGGAGGTCTGCTGCAGAAGGGTATGGTACCCACTCCAGTCTTCTCACCTGGAGCATTCCCTGGACAGAGGAGCCTGGTGGACTACAAGAGTTAGATACAAGTGAGTGACTCACACTTTCACTTTTTCCGTGGTTTGAATACATGGTCCCACTACAAACAGAGATAAACATTCTCTTACACACAGATTACATGCCTATTCAAATGGTCCAATATTGGCTTTAAGATAGAATCAAACTTTCTACTACATGACTTCCCTCAAGAAAACTAAAGACCAAGTATTCTCGAATCAAAGTCTTTATTTTTGTTCAATATCACCCAACCTTAAATGAGTTCATAATTTAAAACACTATAAATCCACTTATCAATATCTTACAACCAGTTTAACTTAATATTTCCATCAGAATATCATATTTCTTAAAGGTATACATTTTCTGAGTCCTTTACTGAAATAGTTTTATGGCCAAGGTCAATGATTAATTATAGCTCCTCTAAAGTCTTTCTGGAATGAAATGATTGTGTATGTGGTCAGGGTAAAGAACTTTGACCTCTGAGAGCTCATTTGTCTGTTTTCGCCCTCAGCAAATATTGCTTCTTGAGAAGAATCTTGCCGAGCCTCAAGATGCTGCCACAGCCATCCGTGTGCCAAAGTGAGATGACTGCTTGATGAGACCCGTGCCTTGCGATCCCAGCCAGTTTGGTGTGGAAAGCTAAGGCTCGCGGCTCTCCACACTGAATACTCATTTGATAACTTTGAGTGAAGCCCTCTGGGAGATTCGCAGAAATGGGAGAACTCTAAAGACAGTAACAAATACTTTGCCGGTTAGGAGGTTTCTAATTCTGTGCTTTCAACAAAATTGAAGGAACACCTAATCAAGCTGTCAGTTGCCCTATTTTTAGCACAGAACTTGAAAGAAGTTTTAAAAATTGAGTAATATTGCCACAATAAAGCTTCTTCCATTCTCATTACTTACAGGAATAAAGATTTCTCACAGGTTGCATCATTAAAAATTTTTTTTGAAAATTGAATGCTGCAAATTCCATCTTTCTTCTAATGATAAGTAATAGCTATCCATGAAAGTGAAACTGATGGCTGCTCAGTTGTATCCAGCTCTTTGAGACCCATGGACTGTAGCCTGCTAGGCTCCTCTATCCATGGAATTCTCCAAGCAAGAATACTGATGTGGGTTGCCATTCCCTTCTCCAGGAGTCTTCCTGACCCAGGGATCAAGTCTCGGTCTCCTGCATTGCAGGCAGATTCTTTACCCTCTGAGCTACCAGGGAATTATCCACAGATGCATGTAAAATGTGAGTAGTAAGAGTCACATCATAGTACTGCTGTGAACAGCAAATAAACTAACACAAAAATGCCATAGACCATGAGTCACAAAAAATCAACACTAATACACATTATTATTTTTATCATTATGACCTTTGTACTTGGCATAGAAGCAACAATCATATGAATTGCAGCTGTTTCCCCATGCATTTCTAAAATGTTTAGAAATGCCTTAGTCTCTTCATCCATAAAATGTGGGTAATAAGAGTACCCTTTTCATGAAGTTGCTGTGACAAGTAATTAACCCAGTTCACGTAAAACAGACAATGCCAGGCACCTAAAGACTATTCGACCCATATGAGCTATTAGTATTCTTCTCCCTACACTTGGCATGCATGCTAAGTCACTTGAGTTTTGTCCCACTCTTTGTGACCGCATGGACTATAGACCACCAGGCTCCTCTGTCCTCGGGATTCTCCAGGCAAGAGCTCCAAAGTGGGTTGCCATGCCCTCCTCCAGGGGATCCCCCCAAGTCAGGGATGTGAACCTGTGTCTCCGACAGCTTCTGCATTGCAGGTGGATTCTTTACCGCTGCGCCACTGGAGAAAATCAATTATGCAGATATCTTAGCACAAGACCATCGGTTCCTGCCTGGTCCCATACTGCTTTTTCAGCTTTTTTTCTGTTAGGATCCAGCATGAAGTTATTCTGGGAGACTCTTCCCTACTTTTCCTCACATTCCCTGCATTTCCTATTTTCTGTTTCTCTGTTTTGCTCAGTTTATTATTTTCCTGAAAGGCCCCTGTTTGTATGTCTGGGCTTACTGTGGGGCTGGTGTTTAGGTTTCTGTTGCTTTGTTATAGGTGCATGCTAAAATAATTGCAGACTGGGCTCCTGCAACCTCATCAAGACGAGATAAAAATGGTGGAAAACGTGAACAGGTCCTACTGACTAGAGTCACAAGACAAGACTGTGCCAATAGCTCTGTGCCCGGTCACTGTGAGAAAACCCTTCCAGGCAACTTCTCTGGAAGATGTCCTAGGAACTCGTCTACACATTATGGTTTGTCTACCCCAGATTCGATGACCTCAGCAATCATGGGAAAAGTGTAATTTGGCACAACTCCATAGTTCTTGGCCAAAACTAAGTCTTAGGTTTTTAAAAAACCAATATAATTTTATAATCCCACAGCCTTACCTCCGAAATCTAAAAACTTATTCATTACCCTGTTGGCAGTAAAACCCAACCCAACTCAGACTCATTTGGCAGTAAATCCTGGCCCAAACTGAGGAGATCATTTACAATCTTTATTCTACTTTGTGTGAATATTTATGTATTCCTGAGAAATATTAGAGTGCTAGATTACTTGATTATGAGTTGCTTTCTTAAACTTTCTATATATGTATATATATATGTATATAAATAATTATAATATGTATATAAAGAATATATATGTAATTATTATATTGTTTTTATATCTATCTGGCCTCTGGTGGAGTTTGGGAAAATAACTTATAATAATCAAGCACTTCAGTATTTCTCAGCAAAACATGTATATGTGTATATGTACATAGATATAATTTTTCTGAAATTAATACTTCAAAAAATCTCTGAATTATGAAACGGATCTGTGTACAAGGGTTGTAGATGTGGGTTTGTGAACTTGAACAGATGTAAAAACACCTGTCATATACAGTCTTCCTTCCACCATGCATTTGACCAGGGTTGAAGCTGGGTGTAGAAACATTGTAAATGAGTAATAATGGGCACGATACCATTAATTTCCAGGTACCATTTCCTGTTTACTAGCAACTTCTTAGGATCGCCTTCACTTACAGTCTCAAGGAAATTCTGGTAAGCTTGTTTGACTTTTCTGGAGATAATACACATCCTAAGTTGTGTATTATCACATGAAAAGTTATGCTTTTCGTGTGTCTGCTTCTTCACCCAGATGTTAAAGCTGTATTACCTTTTATTACCCAAGACTTTTACTGGTGCCCCCAGAGTTGGACTGAAGCAGGTTTCTGAGTCACCCATTTAGGGGCATCTCAGTGTCCTTTCTTCTAGCAGACATAACAGGCTGATTCCAATATTTGTATTTTTTCCACCCTTGTTCCTGTAGTTCAAAATTTGTAGAACCCTGTTCTCATAGTTTGCCATTAATGCTATCGTCATTTTCTTCTTTTCTATTTCCAGTTCTCTCCTTTCTTAAATTGCTCCAAAAATAATCATTCACCTATTTTGGAAATAAACTTTTCATGATTACTAAATTGCATACAAAAATAAATTAAGTATATTACAATTTCATATAAAGAGAACTTGCGTTTAGGGCAGGACTGCTGGCTTTACAATCTTTGAATATAATTTCTAGCCATTACTTTCCATGCGGACAACCTGGGATTCTCTATGTACGCACCACGTGCATGTCTGTGCACGCATCCTCAGTCGTGTCCGACTCTCTGCGGCCCTATGGACTATAATGTAGCCCATTAGGCTCCTCTGTCCATGGGGTGTCCCAGGCAAGAGTACTAGAGTCGGCTGCCGTTTTCTTCTCCAGGGGACCCTCCCCACCCAGGGACTGAACCCGCGTCTCTTGCATCTCCTGCGTTGCAGGCAGATACTTCATCACTAGAGCCATCTGGGAAGCCCCCGATACATGGACCATAGTCACAGTAATTTAAGGGATAATGTGACTTTTCCCAAAAGATGAGAGTGATAATTTGTGTTTCCAGCCAATAAATAGCTTAATAACTCAAGCAGTCTCTCTCCTGCACATGCCCTCACGCCCAGCGTGAACTGTTGCCTGGGAATTCCCCGGCCTTCCAATGGCTAGGGCTGGGTGCTTTCACTGGTGGGGCCCAGGTTCAATCCCTGGCTGGGGAACTAAGATCTCGCAAGTCACACCACATGGTCAGGGTAAGGGGTGGGGAGGACAAAAAACCTGGAATTAATTTAATCGTTCAGTCTGATCATCCAGAAGTTTCTCTCCATTACACTTTTGAAGAAGCCATTGCTGCAGATTCTGGTCTTTGCTGTGGTAGATGGTTCCAATCATAAGCATCAGATTCTGCTTGTTGAAGTTTATACTTGTTCACCTAGACACACACCAAGTAAAAAATCTCTGGTTCTGTGCCTGTGCCAGTAATTAGGGATACAAGGTGATCTTTCCACAAGACGTGCAGAGCAAGCTGGTGATCTGTATAGACTATAAAAGCATGGCCCAGCAGAGGAAGATGTGAGACCCTTAACCCCTGAGGTAACATTAAGGGCTTCTCTGTCATTTGTGAGTCCTTCTGTTCTCCAAGCAATACTCTCTCAAGTAAGTAACAATTGGGGTCTCTTTGTCACTGGCATTTTATGATCAGACCCAGCTCCAGCCCTGACATCATGACACATAAGAGGTAAGAAGCTGCAGTTTATGTTCACCATAATACATTCCTGTAGACTAAAAGTCAATATCCCACTTGACATTCAGAAAATGTCCTCATGAACCTGCCATGAACAAATACCACAGACTGTGGGGCTCACACAGCAGGAATTTATTTTCTCAGTTCTGAGGATGGAAGTCTGAGATCAGGGTGCTATCACGGTTGCATCCTGGTGAGGATTCCATTCCTGGTTTGTAGATGGTCACCTTCTTACTATATCCCAACATGGTGGAGAGAAAGAAAGCGCAAGCTCTGGCTTCTCTTCCTAAAGGTCACTAACCCCTTCTTGAGGGTCCCATCCTGATTACCCCATCTGAAACTATAAAGAAGGCTGAGTACTGAAGAACTGATGCTTTTGAACAGTGGTGCTGGAGAAGACTTTTGAAAGTCCCTTGGACTGCAAGGAGATCAAACCAGTCAATCCTAACAGAAACAGAAAATATTAAGAAGAGGGGGCAAGAATACACAGAAGAACTGTACAGAAAAAGATCTTCACGACCCAGATAATCACGATGGTATGATCACTCATCTAGAGCCAGACATCCTGGAATGCGAAGTGAAGTGACCTTAGGAAGCATCACTATGAACAAAGCTAGTGGAGGTGATGGGATTCCAGATGAGCTATTTCAAATTCTAACAGATGATGCTGTGAAAGTGCTACGCTTAATATGCCAGCAAATTTGCAAAACTTAGCAGTGGCCACAGGACTGGAAAAGATCAGTTTTCATTCCAACCCCAAAGAAAGGCAATGCCAAAGAATGCTCAAACTACCACACAATTGCACTCATCTCACACACTAGCTAAGTAATGCTCAAAATTCTCCAAGCCAGGCTTCAATAGTATGTGAACCCTGAACTTCCAGATGTTCAAGCTAGATTTAGAAAAGGCAGAGGAACCAGAGATCAAATTGCCAACATCCGCTGGATCATTGAAAAAGCAAGAGAGTTCCAGAAAAATATCTACTTTTGCTTTATTGACTATGCCAAAGCCTTTGACTGTGTGGATCACAACAAACTGAAGAAAATTCTTCAAGAGATGGGAATACCAGATCATCTGACCTGCCTCCTGAGAAATCTGTGTTCAGGTCAAGGAGCAAAGTTAGAACTGGACATGGAACAACAAACTCATTTCAAATCAAGAAAGGAGTACATCAAGGCTGTATATTGTCACCCTGCTTATTTAACTTATATGCAAAGTACATCATGCAAAATGTCACACTGGATGAAGCACAAGCTGGAATCAAGATTGCAGGGAGAAATATCAATAACCTCAGATATGCAGATGACACCACCCTTATGGAAGAAAGTGAAGAACTAAAGAAAAGAGCCTCTTGATGAAAGTGAAAGAGGAGAGTGAGAAAGTTGGCTTAAAACTCAACATTCAGAAAACTAAGATCATGGCATCTGGTCCCATCACTTCATGTCAAATAGATGTGGAAACAATGAGAGACTTTAGATGGGGAGAACAATAGATGGGGAAACAGTGAGAGACTTTATTTGGGGGGGGGCTCCAAAATCACTGCAGATGGTGACTGCAGCCGTGAAATTAAAAGACACTTGCTCCTTGGAAGAAAAGTTATGACCAACCTAGATAGCATATTAAAAAGTAGAGACATTACTTTACCAACAAAGGTCTGTCTAATCAAAGCTATGTTTTTTCCAGTAGTCATGTATGGATATGAGAGTTGGACTCTAAAGAAAGCTGAGTGTGGAAGAATTGATGCTTTTGAACTGTGGGGTTGGAGAGCACTCCTGAAAGTCCCTTGGACTGCAAGGAGATCCAACCAGACTATCCTAAAGGAAATAAGTTCTGAATATTCATTGGAAGGACTGATGTTGAAGCTAAAACTCCAATACTTTGGCCACCTGATTTGAAGAACCGACTCATGGGAAAGACCCTGATGCTGGGAAAGAATGAACATAGGGGGAGAAAGGGACGACAGAGGATGAGAAGGTTGGATGGTATCACCAACTCAGTCCACATGAGTTTGAGTAAACTCTGGGAGTTGATGATGGACAGGAATGCCTGGCATGCTGCAGTCCACAGGGTCGCAAATAGTCAGACACGACTAAGCGACTGAACTAACTAATCCTAAAGGAAGTCAATTCTGAATGTTCACTGGAAGGACTGATATTGAAACTGAAGCTCCAGTACTTTGACCACCTGAGAAGAGACCCTGATGCTGGGAAAGATAGAAGGCAAGAGGAGAAGGGGATGACAGGAGATGACAGAGAATGGGATGGTTGGATGGCATCACCGACTCAACATGAGATTGAGCAAACTTGGGGAGATAGCGAAGGACAGGGACGCCTGGCGTGCTGCAGTCCACGGGCTCAGAGAATCAGACTTGACTGAGCGACTGAACAATAACAAAACCTAATTACCCCCCAAGGATTCTATCTCCGAATACCATGACAATAGAAGTTAGGGCTTAAATGTATTAATTTCTGGGGGTGGGGGAGGGGACACAATTCAGTCCATGACAGTTTCATAATGTTTTTTCTGAGCAAATAATGGAATAGTTATGCAGAGGTTAAGCTCCGTGGGAAAAGCATGTGGAAGGGGTGATGTGGCAATAGAGGTTTAAGTGCAAGATCTTCATCGTGAACTTCATGCACGCACACACAAACACACAGACACACATGATTTCACAAGATGGCATCTGGGAAATTTCCCCAAACAGTAGTGCATGGTCTTAACACTAGCAGCAATTTGCTCTCCTATTTGTTTCTAGAGGGGGAATTTATGGGCTTCCCTGCTAGCTCAGACGGTAAAGAATCCACCTGCAATGCAGGAAACCCTGGTTCAATTCCTGGGTTGGGATGTTCCCCTGGAGAAGGGATAGACTACACACTCCAGCATTCTTGGGCTTCTCTGGTGGCGCAGATGATAAAGAATCCATCTTCAATGCAGGAGACCTGGGTTCAATTCTTGTGTTGGGAAGATCCCCTGGAGGAGGACATGGCAACCCACTCCAGTACTCTTGCCTGGAGACCCCCACGGACAGAGGAGCCTGGCGGGCTGCAGATCATGGGGTCACTGAGAGTCGGACACAACTGAGTGACTAAGCACAGCACAGGGAAATTTATATTTCAGAATAATTTTTGGTGTGGTTTTATTTTTTTTGGACAATTTCACCTGAAGACTAGCCAGAGAAAGAAAAGAGCAATCATTCTCCCCTGGCCATTTTGCCTGCTGAAGGGAAGTTTCTTCGTATATCTACATCCACAACTGAGCCTTCATAAAGAGCACTTCTTTGCCCATTATGGGATTGAGCCAGTTAAGGGGAAAGGAGTCGTCACTTATTATTAGCTCTTAATTCTTTTTCAGTTTCTGCATGTATCCAGGTTATAGTGATTGTCTACTTTAGAGGTGATTCCAGAAATAAAAGACTATCCTTTTGAAGACCTGTTCCTTCTTGCTTGATTTTTGTATTCTGTGTTTGCTTAACTTTTACTAATAACCAATATGTCTCTGGAGAAGCAAATGGCAACTGACTCCAGTATTCTTGCTGGGGAATTCCATGGAGAGAAGAGGCTGGCGGGCTACAGTCCGTGGGGTCACAAAAGAGTTGCACAGGACTTAGCGACAAAAGCAACATCGATATGTCTTTGCCTTCCACCCAAGTCCTCTCTCCCCCATGAATCATATTTCATTCTGTTCTGAATTCTTCCTTTTTCTGGTTCTTACAACATGCATTGTATGGGCTGCACTATCACTTCCTCAATAGTTCTTTAAGATGATCACATATAACGTTCAGTAAATATTTGATATTCTATATAAATATTTCTAGCCTATTAATCGGGCTTCCCTGGTGCCCCAGGTGGTGGGGCTTCCCAGGTGGTGCTAGTGATGAAGACCCTGCCTGCCAATGCGGGAGACGTGAGCAACGCGGGGTTCGATCCCTGGGTCAGGAAGATCCTCTGGAGGGAAGCACAGCAACCCATACCACTATTCCTGCCTAGACAAAGGACAGAGGAGCCTGGTGGGCTACAGTCCACAGGTCACAAAGAGTTGGACACAACTGAGGCAACTTACCCCGCACACACGGCAGCTCAGTGGTAAAGAATCCGCCGGCAAATGCAGGAGACGTGGGTTCGAACCCTGGTGCGGGAAGAGCCCCTGGAGAAGGAAATGGCAACCCGCTCCAGCAGTCTTGCCTGGAGACTCTCTTAAAGGAGCCTGGCGAAGGCTACAGTCCGTGGAGTCGCAAACAGCAGAACACGACGTAGTGACGGAGCGCAAGCACACAGGAGTCTTAATTATCTGTCTCCTTAAAAGGAGCCAGCAGGGCAGCGGGAAGCTGTGGGCACTGAGCTGCTTCTGGACACCTCTTCAGGGCTGATGCCGTCAGGCAGTGGTTTCACTCACAGCTCTCAGGCAGGAGTGAAGGGAGGTCAGCGCAGAGCGGAACTCATTTATCAAGCATTCTTTCCAGTCTCTCTGCCTTATACTTGGTCCTGGAGATTCAGATTTAAAAGCAAGGAAACAATTGATCAAAAACAAGAAGTTGCTGCCTTAATAATTCCTCGATTCTGTTTAGGATTCTGTGCTTCCACAGCTGAGGGCCTGAGTTCGATCCCTGATCAGAGAAATACGATCTTAGGTGGCGCAAAAGAGAAAAAGAAAAAAGGAAACTGCTGCCTTGTTGCTCTGGTTCCATTATCCCTGGGACATCTGGGGACATTGGCAGCCTAACATCCATCCCACAGTACAACTGGGAAAGGGTTAAGGACACAGAAGAACACGGGGGTCCCATCCGTAACTACTGAGTGTTTTAAAACCTCATTTGGTGCAGATTATGGCGATTTGATTCAGTGCCAAACGCAGTTTAATAAATATTGGAGGACTTATTAAAAAGAACACATTTGAGAAACAGGATTTAGTGATCAATTTAAATAATTATTTTTAAATGAATCATAAAATTATGTTTGTCCTAGATTCCTGCAGGTTTCTCCAATTCTTGGCTTACACAACAACTTACCCTATCAATGACATTTTTTTTTTTTCCTACAGAAATCCATTAACAATTTATATCTGTAAAGTGCAATGTTGATCACTTGATTGCTGTGAAAAGCAGTGGTTTGCTTTCAGCAAAGGTGACATTTTGGCCCTAATCAAGTCAGAGAATAACTGTGTGTGAAGCTGTTATCTTGGTGCTGAACAATGGAGTCTGTGCATCCCGAACAAAGAATGTATTTGCAAGGTGTTGATTTCAGGAGAGATTTAGAGGAGGAAGTTAATACTTTCTTGCTAAATTCTATATCACCATAATACTTTGAATTAATTGCAAATTAATGCAAAGGGTTGTATGACTGAAAATTATACACAAAGAGCTACAGGAAAATAAATTTAGCTGCTGAAGATATATGTGTTATAAAGCTTTTTATTAAGAAATGGTTAATATTACATTCTTCTCCCAATATTTTCTACATTCTTAGTTCTGCTACTCAACTATGTTACAAGAGGAATTTATTACATTCATTGTATTCCCATTAATCTTTTAAAAAATAAATACTGTATTGCTTTTCATTTTATTTCTCCGCTATTGTTTTTCCACTAGGCAATGATTTTTACCAGGAGGCTGAAATCAATAAACATTTAACAAGTACTATACATAGGTTTATCATCAATCAAAAACCCCAAGGACCTAACACAGCACTTATTAAAATTGAGTTGGGTTTCATCCTTGCTGTTGTATTTTGTGAAACCTCTTTTACAGGTTCTGGTTTATTTTACTGAGAAAATGATGCAATTCTCAATAATAATTGACAAAAGATTTAAGGAAATGTAATTCAGAAAAAAATAATTTACTGCACATAGCTGGAACATGAAAATTTGGAACCTTTTCTTCCACTCTCATTCTGCTTTGGTAATACAGTAGAGAGGGTATTTTGAGACTACTTGGGCTTTATATAGTTTTTACATAGAAAACCTTTACTTAAAAGGAGATCGGAGATAGAGTGCTTTCCAGGAAGGCAAAACCAAACTCATATTTTTGAGGAAAAGCTGCTTAAAATAACATTTGGTTATTTTGGTTATACTGTTAATCAAATATACTTTGGTTGTTTGATTATACTGTCTACCCCTAAGCCAAGAAACTAAGATGGGACAAGCCAAAAACTTAAAGATCAAATTATTAAAATGATGGCAGAACTTTAGAATTAGAGTGTGGCACTAATTATTATTAGGAGTAGAAGGGAAAACACATAGTTAATACTAAGGAAAGCTGAAAATACGGGTACAGATGGACCTACAGAGAAGAGTCTAGCTAGCAATGAGAGGTCCTGGAACTGAAAACCGGACAACTCCAGATGTAACGGTGCAGAGATGACAGAAATGAGCTATCAGGCCAGGACCTCAAACTTTTCATGCACTGGTCTCCTTGTGTAATCCTCCGTCATTTGGTTACTTCTTCCTTTATTGCAGCCCATCACAGTCCAACCTGCAGTATTTCTTTGGGTTCTGGAACCCACTTGCTGGTTTTTCCCACCTGCCAGGAAGAATTTATGGCTGAATGTTTACCAAAGAATAATTCTCACTTATATTAACACAGCAGAGCATCAACAGTGCTAGGAGCACATTCTTCCACTTCAAGAAACTCACCGCCATTATTTTCACACATTATCCTCGCCAAATGGAGCTCAGTATTGTTTGAAATGGCTGTGTTGTCTATACCGGCATGTATATGGTTATAAAGGAAATTTCTTGGGGAATGTCTTGATAGTTAAGAAAAGGAAAGGAAAGGAAAGGTGTGAAGGTGTAAACACTTTGTGGAGAATAAAGTTTAGTAATTAGAAATAAGTCTCTGCAAGAAACTGGGAATTTTGTAAGACTGACCATAAAATCTCTGGGCCTACAAACCCTTCTGTAATCAATCTATTCCCCCAAAAAATGTTCTCAGAAGGCTGTCACTCCTTTTTCTCCCACCATTTGATTTATAAATTAAAGTCAGGGATATTTTGTTGAAAATGTCCAACAAACCAAAAGAGGATAAGGCCCATTAAAAATTTGTATACTCCCAAGTGTAAAATAGACAGTTAGCGGGAACCTGCTACAAGGCACAAGAGTCTCAGCGTGGAGCTCTGTGATGACCTAGAAGGGTGGGATGAAGGGGGTGTGGGAGGGAGGTCCACCAGGGAAGGGAAATACGTATCCCTGCAGCTGACTCACTTCACTATACTCCAGAAACTAACACAACATTGTAAAGCAACTATATTCGAATAAAAAAAAAGAATATTTTCAGATCATGAAAATTCAGGAACTCATTAGAAAAGACCCTGATGCTGGGAAAGATTGAAGGCAGAGGAGAAAAGGGATGATAGAGGATGGATGGCGTCACCAACTCAATGGACTTGAGTTTGAACAAACTCCAGGAGATGGTGAAGGACAGGGAAGCCTGGCGTGCTGCAGTCCCCAGGGTTGCAAAGAGTTGGACACGACTGAGTGACTGAACAACTGGTCGGTTCAGAGACTTCTCAGCTTCTCAAAGGCTAGTATTACTTTTGCAGAATATGTTACAACTTGAATGCATGGTAATCTATCAAATAGGAGAAGAAAAATCAGGGCAACAACTGTCACTCCAAGCTTTAGTTAATATTCCTTTAGAATAGGGTGATTTTTCAGAGCCTTAAATGCTTGCAACTGAAAACAGCTTTATGAATAAGAATAAGGTAAATTCTTAGCAGATCAATACCTTGTTTTCAAGGAGCCGGGTTCTCATTCTATGTAACTATGGAAATCAGATTACACAGGAAGACAATCTTCCCCAGAGAGCTGGTTACAGGTGAACCTTCTCATACTGCTAGTGAAATTAAAATTCCAAATCCAGCTGTGTTGATTGAATTCAACACACTCTACTGGGCATATGCCTCCTTTTAGTAAGCTTTATTTTAGTAAACGGAAACAAAGTACAAATACTCTGATTGAAAGGCGTATTTGGCTTCTGAGTGTAATGCTGCTGAACAATGTGAAAACATCCTCTGCATCAAGAATCTGGTATTAACATCCTTTACAACCAGCAGTAACACTTAGCAATTGGTTTTGATAAATTGTTTTCTAAGCCAAATCATTGTTATGTTTTCTAACATTTCCAGGCTCCTCTCTCCATGGGGTTTTCCAGGCAAGAATACTGGAGTGGGTTGCCATTTCCTTCTCCAGGGGATCTTCCAGACCCAAGGGTTGGACAGGGATCTCCTGCAACTCCTGCGTTGGTAGGTGAATTCTTTCACCACTGAGCCACATGGGAAGCCCATTTTGTCTTAGGTATCTCTGTTTTACAAGTTTCAAGTTGTTGATTCTGTACTAAAATTAACCAGTTTAAAGACTATCTTCCATCTTTTAGGACATTAGCACTTGTGTTGGTTTCCTGTGACGACTGTAATAAATGACCGCAGACTAAGTAGCTTAGAACAATACAGATTTGTTAACTCACAGTTCAGGAGGTCAGAAGTCCTAAAGGAGTCTCACTGTTAAGGTCAAGGTTTTGGCAGGGCTACATTCCTTCTAGAGGCTCTAGAAGAGAATCCACTTCCTTGCCTTTTCCAGTTTCTAGAGGCTGTTGCTCCCTTTCATCTTCAAAGCCAGCAACGGCTAATCAAGTCTTTCTCACGTGGATCATTCTGACCTCCATATGTTATGACCAACCTAGACAGCATATTAAAAAGCAGAGACATTACTTTACCAACAAAGGTCCGTCTAGTCAAAGCTATGGGTTTTCCAGTAGCCGTGTATGGATAAGAGAGTTGGAAAGCTGAGTGCCGAAGAACTGATGCTTTTGAACTGTGGTCTTGGAGAAAACTCTTGAGAGTCCCTTGGACTGCAAGGAGATCCAACCAGTCCATCCTAAAGGAGATCAGTCCTGGGTGTTCATTGGAAGGACTGATGTTGAAGCTGAAACTCCAATACGTTGGCCACCTGATTTGAAGAACTGACTCATTTGAAAAGACCCTGATGCTGGGAATAATTGAAGGTGGGAGGAGAAAGGGACGACAGAGGATGAGATGGTTAGGTGGTATCACTGACTCCATGGACATGCGTTTGAACAAGCTCTGGGAGTTGGTGATGGACAGGGAAGCCTGGCGTACTGCAGTCCATGGGGTCGCAAAGAGTCAGACATGACTGAGCGACTGAAATGAATTATCCATATTCATTTGTATAATTTTTTCAGACTCCACATTTATGTGATATCATGTGATATTTGTTTCTGACACTTCACTTAGCATGTTAATCTCTAGGTCCTTCCATGTTGCTGCAAAGTCTTTCTTATGGCTGAGTAGTGTTCCCTATACATGTCTATGTGTATATGGATAGATATAGCTATACACATATGATATGTATGTATGGGAAGCGCAAGTTGCTCAATCATGTCCGACCCCATGGACTATGCAGTCCATGGAATATCTAGGCCAGAATGCTGGAGTGGATAGCCATTCCCTTCTCCACGGGATCTTCCCAACCCAGGAATCGAACCCAGGTCTCCCACATTGCAGGCGGGTTCTTTACCAGCTGAGCCACAGGGGAAGCTCAATATATATGTATGGAGTTTCCATACATACATGAAAAGTATGTTCTCCATTGTGGCTACACCAATTTACAGTCCCACCAACAGTGTAGGAGGGTCCCTTTTCTCCACACCCTCTCCAGCATTTATTGTTTACTATTATTATCTTCAATTTTTTGGAATAGTTTGAGAAGTATAGTATAAGTTCTTCTTTATATATTTGGTAGAATTCCACAATGAAGCCATCTACTCTTAGAGTTTTGTGTGTGATGATTTTTTAAAATTATAGATTTTGTTTCACTTCTAGCAATTGCTGTGTTCAATTTGTCTGTTTCTTCTTCTTTTTAAAAAAATTTGAGTAGAGTTGATTTACAATGTCATGTTAGTTTCAGCTATAAGCAGCATGATTCAGTTATATGTATAAATGTATTGATTCCTTTTCAGTCTCTTTTCCCACTTAGGTTATTACAGAATATTGAGCAGAGTTTCCTGTGCTATATGGCAGGTCCTTGTTGATTATTTGTTTTATGTAGTGTATGTACGTTAATTCCAAGCTCCTAATTTATCCTTCTCCCCCACGTCCCCTTTGGTAACTATAAGGTTGTTTTCAAAATCTGTGAGTCTGTTTCTGTTTTTTAATGATTTCCTTTGTATCATTTTAAAAAAATAGATTCCACATGGAAGTGATATTATTGTCTGTTTCTTCTTGACTCAGTCTTGGCAAGCTGCATCTTTCTAGAAATTTGCCCATTTCCTATAGGCTGTCAAATTTATTGGCATATAACTGTTCCTCTTATGATTTTTTATATTTTGTAGTATTGGTTTTTATTTCTGCTCTTTCATTTCTTATTTTGTTTATTCAATTAAATGAGACTCAATTGTAAGCAATTATTATGCTGTGTAATATTAGTAAAAAACTTCATGAATATACCATGTTTGAAATTGTTTATTAACTTAGATGTTAAAATATTCCCTTAAGGGGAAAACTTATTCTCTTACATCAGTAAAGGAATATTAAGAGTGAGCTAATGTTTCTTTCTCATTTGATATTTCTGCTGATAGAATGGCTTTCTGGTACATTATTTCTGTTTTGTATTAGTGACAGGTCGCAAATGGCTTGATTTCTAGTAAGAATTACTTATTTTATATAAAATACTCAGTGAACCAAGGAGGCAACTTGTTTTAACTTAGCTTCAGGAAGCCCAAGTCTTGCTGTTACTTTCATTCCACTGTAGGAGCTCCTTCCTCTAGTGCTGCCCTATTTCAAGTATAGAGAGAAACCGAACACTTAGAAGCACTCAACTGTCTCGGCTTTGGTGCATCATTTAGAAAGTAAGAATCCTTTTTTACCGAGTGCTGACTGGCACAACCAGCAGGGGAGTGAAGCCGAAAAGAGAAACCGGGAGAAGCTTACGTGTTCTCTGTGCTTGGGTTTCCTGTCAAACGAGTAAAAGCAGGAATGAAAAAATGAATCGAATGTGCTTCACATCAACTTTCAAGATTAAAGTCAAAACATCAGGTTTTAACTTCCAAGTGATCGCTACGTATCGCTCCTCACAGAATAATTAGAAACTACTGTGTACATGTTTATTTGAGGTCGTAGGTCTATAACTATCAAAACTAGCTTTAGGACAAACAAGATGTTGGAGTATTTTGTATTTTTCGTTTACTCGAGCTATACATATGTATATATATATATATATATATGGGACTCAAAAGGTTACTTTTAAAAGGGTAACCGATCTCCATTACTATCCTGTATAAAGTTTGTGCACTAAGAATTTTCCGTTGGTCCAAACACTTTCCCTTTAAAGCACAGTACACGTAAAGTCCCCACTGTGTTAAAGATGACTGCATCCGTGTGCCCTGCAGGCGTCATGCAGGATGTCCAGAGTATCTGTAGTGATGATCTTCATGAATTGAAGCCTGAGCCCTCCATTTCCGCCTCTGAACTCATAAAGCCATTTTTTGGTACAATTATTTTGGAAAGTAACTTCCTTTGATACACTTGCCACTGTTAAGTTTCTATCTGGGGAGGGGGGCATATCTTCTCAGATCCTTAAAATCTGAACTTGTGTCTTAGTTGCTCTGATGTTGAGTGATTACTATTTTTTTGTTTGTTTTGTTTTGCTTCCAGTGACTCAACATGCTTCTATTATATTGGATCTTTGATCTCTTTAGAAACCCCTTTCAGGCCACTAAATATTTTTTAAGTTTTGGCCATCAGCCTTCTCATTGTATCCTCTACTTTGGCCATCCCATCCATTTTCACGGCTTTGATTTTTATTTTAATTTTTATAAACCTGACTCCCAAATCAATATCTCCAAACTGAACTTTTCCCCTCACGCATCCACCTGCCTGATAGACAGCATCACCTAGGTGTTGTGCTGGCATCTCCATCCCAAAATGAACCCATCAAGATCCCCTCCCGCACTTGCTCTCACCCAGGTTAAGCTTTCTCTTGCTTTCTTATTTCTGTTCAGGGTATTACTGCCCTTCCAAGTTTTGGCTTCCAAACCTTGAGTTCAGCTTTGACCTTTTGCTTCCCCTCTCCTGTCTGTCCCACAGCTGTTCAGACTTGCCTACGAAATCTTTCCATCACTTCTCTTCTCCCTTCCCAATGTCGTGTCCCAGCAGCTCTTATAAACCTCTCCCAGGAAAAAGTTTCTTAATTAGCCTCTTTGCCTTCTGTCTCTTCTATTTGGTCCTGAGGATTTCCAGCTAGAGTTCCTCTTGTAAAGGACAACTCCGATTTTAAGGCAATGCAAGGTGGCTCAATGGTAAAGAATCTGATACAATGCAGGAGACGCGTGGAAGACGTGGGTTCGATCCCTGGGTCAGGAAGATCTCCTGGAGGTCAGTGGCAACCTGCTCCAGTATTCTTGCCTGGGAAATTCCCATGGACAGAGAAGCTTGGCAGGCTACAGTCCAAGGGGTCGCAAAAGGGTCAGACAAGACTTAGCGACTAAACAACAACATCAGATTTGAGCCCCCAAATCTGGAGTAAGCTAAGGGTGGAGGATTAGTTAAGCCACTTTACCTTCAATTCACTAGTTCTTATTTGTATTGTGGATAATGATAATTTCTATAAGCTGTCATTATAGTTGCAATTACATGAACATATGCACATAAGATGATTTTCCCTGGCATTTTTGGCCTTCCCAGGTGGTGCAGTGATAAAGAATCCACCTAACAATGCAAAAGATGCCACAGACAGAGATTTGATCCCTGGATCGGGAAGATCCCCCGGAGAAGAAAATGGAAACTCACTGCAGGAATGCTTGCCTGGCATTTTATTACGAACAGCACTCAGTAGATGGTAAGTTATCGTTATCACGTCACTGTGCTGCTCAAAACGGTCAACAGGCTGGCAGTCCAGTGGTTAGGACTGTATGCTGTCGCTGCCGGCGGAGGTTGGATCCCTGGTCAGAGGAGTAAGATTCCGCAAGCCGCGAGGTGTGGCCAGACACAGTACTGTGAGCGGTGCTGTGATAGTCACAGCTCTAATCTACCCTTCCAGCGCTGGATCCCACCTGCCGGACCTTCGGTCGTACGTGCCAAGCTGTTCTCTACACATGTCACTTACCTAACGTGTTTCTTAGTTTCTCCTTTGTCTCGCGGCTGTTTATTTCATTTCCCCATCTGAGTCAACATTCTGTTAATTACAACTGTGAAATTAAGTAAAAAGGGATATTATTAACTCACCCATGGGAGTCAGTCAGGGACCACAAGGATGTCAGGCCTCACGGAAAGCACCCGCTCGGTCACTGGCTTTTCGGGACCCCGCAGGCTCCGCTTCTTTCTACACATCGGCTTCATTTCCTGCCCAGCGAGTTGGCTTTCTTTGCCTCTTCTTCTACTGCAGCAACTCACCTCACAGGTGTATGCCTCACTATCTCCATCCACTCAGCTTCACACACATATCAAATGACTCTGCATTCCAACTGCGAATTTCTGGGTCAAAGAGTCATTACAATCCAATCAGGTTCAGCATCAGGGCAGACCGCCTCAAACAGTCCGAGGGGCCAGGGCCCCCCTGTGTATGCCAGGCAGCTCTCAGAGCAAATCTATTCAGGGTAAGATGTTCCAAAGCCAGTTAATATCCCAGAAAATAAGATCATTAGGGTATGAATAATGTCTTCTTATCTTTACATTTTCTCATCATCCTTACAAAGTGTGACATCCATAGACCCTTTCATTAAATGTTTGTAGAAGGTCCGAAATTTTCTATTGTGAGTTTGCTAAAAGCAATACCAATATTAAGAGTGACGTTAAATTTATAATGTACTTAGTCTACAGAGAAAGATATAGACTTGAATGGGAGCTCTAAGACCTCATAATGCAATGGAAATTTTTGCCCAAAAGTGAAGGCCACACGAAAAGAGGCTCAGTGTCACTAATTATCAGAGAAGGCAAATCAAAACCACAGTGAGGTATCACCTCACACTTGTCAGAACAGTCATCTTCAAAAAGTCCACAAACAACGTACTGGAGAAGGTGTTGGGAAAAGGGAACCCTCCCACACTTTGGTGGGGATGTAAATTGGTACAGCCACTATGGAAAACAATGGAACTTCCTGCAAAAAACTCAAAGTACAACTATCATATGATCCAACAATTCCATTCCTGCGTATACATCTTGAAAAGGAGAAAACTCTAATTTGAAAAGATACACGTATCCCTATGTTCATAGCAGCACTGTCTACCATAGCCAAGACACAGTAACCCAAACGCTGATTAACAGATGACTGGCTTAAGATGTGGTGTGAATACACACACACACACACACACACACAGGCACACACACACAAATGCTGATTAACTGATGACTGGCTTAAGACGTGGTGTGAACGCACACATACACAAATGCTCATTAACAGATGACTGGCTTAAGATGTGGTGTGAACACACACACATACACACAGGCGCACACACACAAACGCTGATTAACAGATGACTGGCTTAAGACGTGGTGTGAATGCACACACACACAGGCGCACACACACAAAGGCTGATTAACAGATGACTGGCTTAAGACGTGGTGTGAACGCACACACACACAGGCGCACACACACAAAGGCTGATTAACAGATGACTGGCTTAAGATGTGGTGTGAACGCACACACACACAGGCGCACACACACAAAGGCTGATTAACAGATGACTGGCTTGAGATGTGGTGTGAACGCACACACACACAGGCACACACACACAAACGCTGATTAACAGATGACTGGCTTGAGATGTGGTGTGAACGCACACACACACAGGCGCACACACACAAATGCTCATTAACAGATGACTGGCTTAAGATGTGGTGTGAACACACACACATACACACAGGCACACACACAACGGAATGTTACTCAGCCATAAAAAGAATGAAATGTTGCCATTTGCAGCAACATGGATGGGCCTAGAGATGATTATACTCAGTAAAGTAAGTCAGACAGAGAAAGATAAATACTGTAGGCTATCTCTTATATGTGGAATCTAAAAAATAATATAAATGAATGTGTATACAAACCAGAAACAGACTCACAGACTACTGGTCCCCAAAGGTGGGGAGGACAGCTGAGAGGCACAACATTAACATATGCAAACCACCATGAGTAGAACAAGCAGGTAACAAGGATTTACCGTATAACACAGGGAAGTAGGCCCCAAACCCTGTGACAGCCTATAATGGAATATAATTTGAAAAAATACGGAATGCCTGTGCTGCACAACCGAAACTAGCACAACACTGTCAATCGACTCTACTTCAGCTTAAAAAAGGCTGCTCGATTTGACCCAACATTTAAGAAATGCTCATCAAAGTATGGTGCTATTTTTAAATGATGAGATTGTTTTAAAGGCTTGACAAAACATAGTTCTACGAAGGATTCCTTGAAAATGGGTTCTTTTCAACACCTTTCTAAAGTGTTGATGGGACTGTAGCTGGTCCAACCTTTTGGAAGCACAATTTAGCAACATCTGAGTAAATTAAAATCACAAATTATTTTCATTTAACAATTCTTCATTGGAGAACTTATCCCACTCATTTACCTATTCAAATAATCAAATATATGCACAAGGAAGGTCTCTGCAGCATTTTTATTAAAAAAAACAAAAAATAACCTAATTGCCCATCAGAGAAATGATTAATTAAATTACCTTCATTTATACCATGGACTATCATATGCCCATTAAAAGGAATGCCGATATGGAAAACTTGTAAATAAATTATTGAGAGAAAGAAGCAAAATGGAAAACCATTCAACTAAGTGGCATGAATAGATTTGTTAAAAAATAAGAGTGGTAATAAGCATACATTGCTTATATATACAGAAGAAAATTCTTTTTTTTTTTGGCCACTGCATGGCTTGCAGGATCTTAGTTCCCTAACCAGAGATTGAACCTCAGTTCCTAGCAGTGAGAGTGCAGAGTTCTAACCACTGGATCACCAGTGAAAATAAAATTTTAAGACTAAGTAAACCACTGCTGAGCCAAGTAACAGGGTGGGACTTGATTTTGGAGGTCAGAAATGGAGGAAGATGTTTATTTTTTATTTTATATCTTTATTTGCTGTTTGAAAATTTTATGCAAACACAAATTATATTTATAATTTTAAAACTAATGGCACCTAATTAGCAAGTATAGGAAGTCTCAGAACCATGGATATTTGGAATTTACAAATCAAATTTAAGTCTTTCTTCCCTGTCCACTTACCCTTGTATGTATAAAAAGATGCACTTTAATAAGACTGATAAATAAAGGGAAATTTTTGAACTCTTCTCCTACCCCTTCACACCACTTCTCATAGGGCTGTTAAGAAGTAATCATGTTCTTCTCCTTAACAAGGAGTTTTTCTGGGGATGCATGAGGAAGAGGTTCAAAAATGCATACTTATTAAAAACACCCCTCCCACAAGCTTCTCATTGAACTAGGAGCTTAGGAGTTAAATGATTCACAAAACAAAGGCTTTGAATAATAGGATGATTAGAGCAAATTTTGAGGAGTTGGCTATAACTTTTTTGAAAACAGATTTGTGCCCACTGGTGGGTGGGGCAAGAAAGAGGTTATTTAGCCTTTTTTTCTTTCTTTTCTACAAAATAGATACAATGGCCATGAGTCAGAGGGAAGGAGAGGAAGGTAGAAATTCGGTAACTCTAGGTCTGGAACCATATTATTTGAAGGATCCCAAAGTGATGGTTAGAAATGCAGATTTCTAGAGCCCAACTTCAGTCTACTTAACCAGACTTTCTAGAGGTGTGGCCTGAGAATTTGCATTTAAGTCAAAATTTTCAAGTGAATTGATGCACACTAAAGTTTTAGAGGTTCTCCTGTAACATAATTCAGACACTGAAGAATAAACCTTATCTGGAGTCAGAGGTAATCTTCTTACATTTATTTTTCTCTTTAGAATTCTAGGAAGGTGGTAAGGTCTCATATTAAGCATTGCACTAAATGACAGTGAGTAATCTCATGGTGAAAAAATTGAGAAAAGATTTGATTATGTTAAAAAAAAAAACAATTGGACTGGAAATTTAGACTCTCTTGAGCAGACAATAAAAGAAAAAACAATATTGTAACAAAATGTGAGAGCAAAGACAAAATTAAATTAGATCTAAAGCACAGTTTGTTTGTGAAAGAGAACGCTAGAGCCTGCGTTCTTGCAGTTTATCTGATACAGTGTAACAACTGAACAATTATCTTGCCATCTTTTGATTCTGCTTGCCATAACGGTTGATTACAGATAATTTGGTTGATTAACGCAGACTCCCCCAAATATTTGAAAGGCGGCTGTAAATAGGTTCCTGGAGGTGTGCTGTGCTGAGTCGGTCAGTTGTGCCTGACTCTTTGCGACCCCATGGACTGTAGCCCGCCAGGCTCCTCTGTCCATTGGGATTCTCCAGGCAAGTATACTGGAATGGGTTGCCGTACCCTCTTCGAGGAGATCTTCCCAACCCAGTGATCAAACCGAGGTCTTCCGCATTGCAGGCAGATTCTTTACCATCTGGAGAAGAGCATGGCAACCCGCTCCATTCTTCTTACCTCAGTTCAGTTCAGTTCAGTCGCTCTGTCATGTCCGACGCTGTGACTCCATGGACTGCGGCACACCAGGCCGCCCTGTCCTTCACCAACACCCGGAGCTTGCTCAAACTCATATCCATCGAGTTGGTGATGCCATCCAACCATCTCATCCTCTACCATCCCCTTCTCCTCCTGCCTTCAGTCTTTCCTAGCATCAGGGTCTTTTCAAATGAGTCAGTACTTCGCATCAGGTGGCCAAAGTATTGGAGCTTCAGTTTCAGCATCAGTCCTTCCAATGAACACCCAGGACTGATCTCCTTCAGGATGGACTGGTTGGATCTCCTTGTAGTCCAAGGGACTCTCAAGAATCTTCTCCAACACCGCAGTTCAAAAGCATCATTTCTTCAGTGCTCAGCTTTCTTTATAGTCCAACGCTCACATCCATACATGACTACTGGAAAAACCATAGCTTTGACTAGATGGACCTTTGTTGGTAAAGTAATGTCTCTGCTTTTTAATATACTGTCTAGGTTGGTCATAACTTTCCTTCCAAGGAGCAAGTGTCTTTTAATTTCATGGATGCAGTCACCATCTGCAGTGATTTTGGAGCCCCCCCAAATAAAGTCTCTCACTGTTTCCCCATCTATTTGACATGAAGTGATGGGACTGGATGCCATGATCTTAGTTTTCTGCATATTGAGTTTTAAGCTAACTTTTTCACTCTCCTCTTTAACCAAGAGACTCTTTAGCTCTTCTTCACTTTATTTTTTATTTGATTTGATTTTGACAGGAAATAGCAGTTATTGGTGAGCATGATCAAGAAGGGGACAGCGCCATGAGTGCAGGGCCCACCATTTGTCCAGGGAACCACGATTAGGGATGTATTTGACACCACAGCCGTCCGGAATGAGTCGCTTTTCTGCCACCGTGTTTTCAAATTCATCCACATTGAACTTGGTAAATCCCCACTTCTTGGAGATGTGGATCTTCTGGTGGCCAGGGAACTTGAACTTGGCCCGGCGGAGGGCTTCAATCACATGCTCCTTGTTCTGCAGCTTGGTAAGGATGGACATTATGACCTGGCCAATGTGGACCCTGGCCACTGTGCCCTGGGGCTTTCCAAAGGCACCTCGCATACCTGTCTGGAGTCTATCAGCTCCAGCGCAAGACAAATTCCTGTTGATGCGGGTGACACAGAAGGGGTGGAGCCCCACTCGGATGTGAAAACCATCTTTGCCACAGCTTTTCACCAAGTACTTGTTGGCACAAATACGGGCAGCCGCCAGGGCTTCAGAGGTGAGCTGCTATACTCATCTGACACCATGTGGCCAAAGAATGGGAACTCATCCACTTTGGCCTTCTTACGCCCCAAGTCGAAGATGCAGATCTTAGCATCAGGGACACCGCGGCAGAAGCAGGACTTTGGGTTCAGCTTGTTCTTATAATACGGGTCACACCGGGCAGGGTGGTGGCCCGTGGCAACACCAGGATCTTCAGTGGCTTGCCGAAGGGAAAGAGCGCTTCTTCACTTTCTGCCATAAGGGTGGTGTCATCTCCACATCTGAGATTATTGATATTTCTCCTGGCAATCTTGATTCCAGCTAATGTCTCATTCAGCCCAGCATTTTTCATGATGTTCTCTGCATATAAGTTAAATAAACAGGGTGACAATATACAGCCTTGATGTACTCCTTTCCCTATTTAGAACCAGTGTCTTGTTCCATGTCCAGTTCTAACTGTTTCTTCTTGACCTGCATAAACATTTCTCAGGAGGCAGGTCAGGTGATCTGGTATTCCCATCTCTTGAAGAATTTTCCACAGTTTGTTGTGATCCACACAGTCAAAGGCTTTGGCATAGTCAATAAAGCAGAGGTATATGTTTTTCTGGAACTCTCTTGCTTTTTCAGTGATCCAACAGATGTTGGCAATTTGCTGTCTGGTTCCGCTGCCATTTCTAAAGCCAGCTTGAACATCTCGAAGTTCACAGTTCATATACTGTTGAAGCCTGGCTTGGAGAATTTTGAGCATTACTTAGCTAGTGTGTGAGATGAGTGCAAATGTGTGGTAGTTTAAACATTCTTTGGCATTGCCTTTCTTTGGGGTTGGAATGAAAACTGACCTTTTCCAGTCCTGTGGCCACTGCTGAGTTTTCCAGTATGCCAGTTTGCTGGCATATTGAGTGTAGCACTTTCACAGCATCATCTTTTAGGATTTGACATAGCTCAACTGGAATTCTGTCACCTCCACTAGCTTTGTTCACAGTGATGCTTCCTAAGGTCCACTTGACTTCGCATTCCAGGATGTCTGGCTCTAGGTGAGTGATCACACCATCACAATGTGGTTATCTGGGTCATGAAGATCTTTTTTGCATAGTTCTGTGTATTCTTGCCACCTCTTCTTAATATTTTCTGCTTCTGTTAGGTCCCTACCATTTCCGTCCTTAATTATGCCCATCTTTACATGAAATGTTCCCTTGGTATTTCTAATTTTCTTGAAGAGACCTCTAGTCTTTCCTGTTCTATTATTTTCCTCTATTTCTTTGCACTGGTCACTGAGGAAGGCTTTTTTTTTTTTTTTTTTTTTTTTAATCTCTCCTTGCTATTCTTTGAAACTCTGCATTCAGATGGGTAAATCTTCCCTTTCCTCCTTTGCCTTTCACTTCTCTTCTCTCAGCTATTTGTAAGGCCTCCTCAGACAACCATTATGCCTTTTTGCCTTTCTTTTTCTCGGGAATGGTCATGATCACTGCCTCTGGTACAATGCCATGAACCTCCATCCAAAGTTCTTCAGGGACTCTGTCTCTCAGATCTAATCCCTTGAATCTATTTGTCATTTCCTCTGTATAATCATAAGGGATTTTGTTTAGGTCATATCTAAATGCCTAGATAATCCTATTCTTGCCTAGAGAATGGACAGAGGAGCCTGGTGGGCTACAGTCCACAGGGCTGCAAAGAGCCGGACACAGCTGAAACAACTTAGCACACACACGGTGTTTAGAGAGGATCATTACTCACTCTGTAAAGTCTAGGATATTTTTGATAATATGAGGATAAGTATAAATATATTATCTATGACTGCCCAAAATAAATTGAATTGAATTTAGTTCAACGGACATTTATTGACTACTCATTTTTACCCTGAAATGTGTCAAGGAATAATACACAAGGGAGCCTGGATATAAGACACGATCTCTACCCTCAAAGGGCTTATAGGCTCACGAGCATGGACTGTAATAAAAGGCAAGATAAGGGATTTCAAATCAAAATGCAGTAAATAATAGATTGAAGCGATAGGAGTTTTGAAGGGTGGTTATTTCTGTATGGAAAGTGGGGGGGGGGTGTCATGTGAGCTAAGGGAAAGCAGAACACATCAGTCAGTTCAACTTTGATGACAGATACATCCAGACTTCACTCCACTACCAAGAGAAAGGAAGACTGATCCAAGGAGCCCTGATTACAGAGGGTGTGGTCGAGAGAGTGAGGGTGTGGAGAGAGGAATCAGAGTAAATGAACATTTTTGTAAGGGTGTGACAGAGGGTCAGCATCTCGTGGGACTGATCTGGTCCAGTATATGAACAGAATACTGAACACCCAAACTGATGCTATTATTATTGTTTTTGTTGTTATATTGAAGAATATACCTGTATGAATCACAGAAATCAGCAAAACTCCTAAGAAGTTGATGTCTTAAAATAGTAAAAGAAACCTGTGCGTTTCCAAGTTCATCACACTTTGACAATCCTGTTTTTAAAAATCCAGATACCACAAAAGTGATATTGTTTGATGGATTTCCAATGAGGTAAAGGAAATGCAATGATTAATACTTAGAAATAAGAAAAAGGCACTTTTTATATTGCCTTTCTAAAGGCAGTTTCTATATTTCTTCTCCAGACAGATGCTGTGAATCAACACAAGCATTCCCTGAGACAGCATAGGCCACATTTATGATTTCAAGATTTTATTTTGCTTTATTTTGCAATTCTTTTCACCTAGGTTAATATGTTTGAATAATTGACACTCTATTAAAAGTATTTTTCCTTAGAATGCTATTAGTCTTTTCTCACCCGCACTTGGCTTTTCCTCAGGGAAAGAAAGACAAATCCAAATAGGCAATACAAATATCCCTCTTCATTTAACTACTTTTTCATATAAATATATCCCCTGGAGAGGGAATGGCTACCCACTCCAGCATTCTTGCCTGGAGAATCCCATGGACAGAGGAGCCTGGTGGGTTACAGTTCATGGGGTCGCAAAGAGTCTGACAGGACTGAGCAACTACCACTTTCACTTTTTCACTTTCATTTAAATATATATGCTATCTTCTTTCTGGAAAGAATTCAAGCCATCCTTTTAAACGCGGCCCGGCGGTTGCGGTGCCTTTGGCATCCGTTCAGTATCTGGCACATCACCTGTCTCTTGTTCTCAACTGCGGACCCCATTCTCTGCTGTCTCACGGAAGATGTTTTCCTCGGCAAAGTGTGCTGTGTTTTTAACCAATTCCAGCAGACCTCCAACCCAGGCCCCTTCTTTGTGTCTGCAGACAATGAGTGATTCCCAGACTCCGGGCGGCGTGGGGTGGGGAGCAGGGGGATACTTCCTACCGGACCGATCCCCAGACAGACTCGGCCCTCACCTCAGAGATTCAGAAGGCGGCTTGTCTGAGGCCTGGCGGCCCAGCCCCTCGGAGAAGAGCAGGTAGAGCCCGCCGGAGACCCAGTAGCCGTGCCCGCGTCGGGGCCTCCGCACGACAGACTCTAGCATCCCCGCCGCTCCCTTGAGAGGCTCCAGAATCCCTCGGCCTGGAGGTCCCGGGCGGCCGCGACTCCTGAGCCAGGATCCACAGTGGTTCCGCGGCCTCGATCCGCAGGGCTGGGTGGAAGAGCCGCGCCGCCAGATGTCAGGGCTGCGGCTGCTAAGCGCCGGCCTCCGGGCAGCGAGCGCCCGGCCGCGCCCCGGGAGCCCAGCCCCGCCCGAGTGCGGACCCGAGGACACGGCTAGCCGAGCGGATCGGAGGCAACCTCAGCCCGGTTCCAGCCCCAGGCACCTTCCCAGTCGCCGCAGGAGAAAGCCGGGGCAGGGAGAAAGGGCGGCGGCAAGGCGGCGCGCCCTCCGCCCTCTGCGGCCCGCGGGCTCTCCCAGCGAGCCGGGGTTGCTCTGCGCCCTGGGGGCCTCAGCCCTGAGCCATCCGCCGCGCCCGCCGCAGCCCGGGCGCGGCCTTCTGGCTCTGTTAGCAGGCACAGCCCCGCGCCCTTCCGGCTCCCAGGATCTGCTATTTCAAGAATTTTAGGGGGAAAATGTGCACTGGCGAGGTGGGGGCTCACGCAGCCTGGGAAACTCATGAAGCAGGCTGGCAGGCGCGGCCTGGATGCAGTGATCTCTGTCCCCTAAGAGTCTCCCCAGCTTTGCTGATCGCAGGGGTGGAGTGGAGGGCTTTTTCTGTCTCCCAAATTTACTCTGAAATCGAGTCTCTCGGGAGTGAAGGTCCACATGATTATATCACATCCATAGCAGTCGCGCTGTGTCCTATATGGGTACGGGGCATTCGCGACGCAGACACTGAGGTCCCCAGAGACGCTGAGTCTCTTGGGCCCAGGGCTTATGCTTGTTTTCTGCGTGGACAGGCCTCTGAATTCCCCCCCAGCAACGTCTCAGTAAGTAGGGGTGTGTGCGCGCGTGTGCAATGATTCCCATGACCTGACAGGTATGTTATTATTAATATAAGACCAAATAGACTTAAGCGCAATAATACATTGTGTACTTGTAGATACACCTTTTTAAATATATAATGAAATTCCTGCGAGAAGATCGACTTGTCAAAGCATAGAATTTCCAGTCCTCGTTTAATTAAAAAACCTGCACTTCTGTAGAGATTCGATGGACATGTCTAGCTAGCACCTTTGGCGTTCCAAATTGAATCTACGTTCATTTTCATAACAGAGCACTTGTCAGAGGGGCTGCCACTGCAGGTCACTCTTCCTCAAAACTGTACGCTGCCTCAAGGCAGGGACAGTTTCTATTCACCTTTGATTTTCCCCTGCGCAGAAGTATCAATAAATGATTGTTAAGTGATTACACCCCTCACTCCAATCCTTGCATTTCCCATAGATTCTAAAGCAGGAATGTAGGAACGGGGCGGTGGGGAGGAAAGATACCAAATAAAAGTGAACGACTTAGTAGTCCAAGCTGAGGCACATTTGCAAGACAGTGATAATGCTTAAAATCAATTTGTTAATCAAATCTTTTTGGTTTTAGGGCTTACAAGAGCAGGAAGTGGAAATGATCGACATTCTCCGGGCTTTTAAGCCAATAAGTGGATACATCTCTTTTGGATATATTTTGCTTTCTTTTCTCCTTTTTTTTCTTTCTTTTTATATATTAGGTGTGGTGTAAGGCATTATACTTGAAAATATGCCTTGCTGGCCTTTGATACCTTAGATGTTTTGGATTTACTGGTGGCTAATCTCATATTTCTCATTTTTTATATTTTCACTGGCATCTGACGATAACATACATTGGAGAAATCTGGCTTAGATACCTAAAATACCCCACTTGGGAACATGAGCTACAAATACTAATATCCATTAGCTACCTTAATTTTTGGTTTTTAGCTCTCAATGACACGTTTGTATCTTTGTTCCTTAGTCTTTGAGTGTACTCCACAGACTCTTCTCTTCGTAAATATTTGAAGAACCTGTGTTGTTAATAGGTAATATCAGCACACCCATGCTGTATTATTATTTAGCTGATAATTGTTTTCATAAAGGGTTAATTTTGTGCCCACTGTCAAACACTGCCATCACTGATGCATTACAAAACATTCATTCTGGACAACAAACTGTCTAGAATGTTTCCTACTAATACTAGAAATCTCTAGATACCTCATCACTATCATTGTTCCTGAATTTCTGTAGACCAGTTGTAAGGAAGATAAGCCTTTTGTCTAATTTTAGACTACTTAAAAAAATATTTTAGTCTGAACTTTACTTACGCACTTGAATTTTTTTCTACTTCTATTTTGTTCAAGTGCCAAGTATCCATTCTTTTCAGGTTGTAAATAAAATATGGTTCAGAAGACCATCTCTATTTACAGCGCCAGGAAAAAATGCTGTTAAACTTATAACTCTAGATAACCTTATTGTTTTGTTTTACAATTTTACCTCCGTTGGGATTTTTAGTGAAGTCCTTATTGCTGTCTTTTTTTGGTCTTGACCTACTTCCAAGAGCTTTCATATACAACGTGTTTCAGTGTTGGTGATTTCTGTAGTGTGTAGGAGAGTCTTAAATCGCGGTGGAACAGATTAGTTGGCTATCATTTATTCCAGAAATGTCTTCGTGGTTTCAAATCACCTGGTTTCAACGTCCACAATTTCACAGTATGAAATCTTTTAAGCTCCGCTTTTCATGGGTTTGCTCCGTTCTCCAGACTGAGGACTGACTGGACCTCATTCTGCTGTGATCCAATTGTTATTTTTCTTTGTTGCCTCCACCCCCTAGAGATTGTATTTCCAAGGGAGAGGCGTTCTTGGGGCTGCAGAGGAGAGTGGGACGAGATCTGGTACCTCAGGCAGTGGGAGGAGATCTCTCCTCCCCATCCCGGTGAGAAGTTGGGGACAATTTTGACAGTCCAGCGTCTCGCTTTGGCTCTCGGGCTTGTGGTCCATGGGTAGGTTTTACCTGCTCCCAGTTCCCCTGCCTCTGGCCTGCCTTCGGGCCAATCGCAAATGCAGCCCTTACCCCACCCCACCCAGAGCGCCCCCTCACCCGTCCTCTTGGGGAGCTGGGACATGTGTCCGCAGCAGACTTCGGGGACTGGGGAGAGCCACGCCGGGATCCGGACGCTCGAAAGGGCAGCCCCTCCCTAGGCTTTTCCCCGCGTCGCGGCGCCCACGTGACCGAGAACAGGCCTCCGCCGGCCCGCCCCTGTCGTCCGCTGCTGCCCACTTCCCGCTCGCGGTAAGTAAGCCGCGGTTTTCCGCACCGCCCAACCCCGCCCTCCTGCTTTCCCCTTCCCCTCACCTCCCTCCGGCGGCCTCGCGCCACCCTGCCCGCCCCCGTCCTCCCCGCCGGGCCCTTTGTACGTGCTCGGCGGCGTGCGAGCGCGCCCGGCACGTGACCCCGCCGAACGTGGCATTGTGTTATCACGTGACCCAGGTGCGTACGCGACGGAGCGGGGTGTGAAGATGGCGGACGAGGAGGCCGAGCAGGAGAGGTTGAGTCGCGGCGGAGGCGGCTGCGCCGCGGAGCTGCAGCGCCTGGGCGAGCGGCTCCAGGAGCTGGAGCGGCGGCTGCGGGAAAGCCGGGTGCCGGCCGTGGAGGCGGCCGCGGAGTACTGTCAGCAGCTGTGCCAGGTGAGGGCGCCGAGGGTCCCCTCCCCCTTTCCCGCTGCTGGAGGGGGACGAGGGCGAGCGAGCGCCTGGCGGCCGAGCGGTGGTCGGCGCTGCCTTGGCATCGTCGGCGCCGCCGCCCGGGCGGGAGCGGCGAGCACCAGGAAGGCGCCTTTGTGTGGCTGCCGTTGTGGCGGTTGTTGTCGGCTGCTCCCGGCTGGGGGAAGGGAGTTGTGGTCAGGATGGAAACCCCCCCTCCCCTCTCCTTCCCCGAACTCGGGACTGCGCGGTCCCCGACACCGAGAGATGCAGACGGCGAGGTCTGCAGCCCTCGCCGCTGTGGACGCGGGTAAGCCGGGAATGGAGGCCAGGTCCGCTTCCTCCTCTCATTGTGCACCGGGGATTACCGCGCCCCGCGCCTCTGCGCCCCTGCTCCCCACTTCGACGGGCCTGCGCCCCCACTGGTTTGATAGCTTTGCCTCCGCTGGCTTGCTTTCATCCGTCCCGCCCCCCGGTCCCGTTCTCGCTGTCTCCCGGCCTTTGTTGTTCGAGTTTCGCTTTAGGACTGAAGGGGCCTTTGTTGATGTTCCGAGGAGCAGTCCCCGCCGACCCCTTCCAGCCGGCGAGACGTTCGGGGGTAGGGGGCGGGGGTCGTCCCCTCCTGCCTTTACTTGCTAGGAGTCCCGCTTCCATGGTAAAGGCTGCTCTCCTCGGCGGAGGGAAACCATGTGTGTATCCTAGGGTCGAATGTCCCTACGGGGTGGCTTCTCCAGAGCCTGCTTCTCTTTTGCTTTCACCCTTGGAGGAGTGTGTGTCCTGTCTGCCCTTCCTCCCCCGTCTACCCACCCCTCTATTACTTGGAGCCGTCCCTGTTTGGCCTCCCGGTGGAACGGAGAAGGTTATGTGGACCCGTGCTCAGGTCAGTTTCAGGCCTTACCCTCCTCTTTTTTTTGCAACAAGGACACTGCTTTCCAGTAACTGCGTTCTAACCAGGATTTGGAATGTTAATAGCACTGTTTGCTTGATAGAAATCGGGGAGTTTGTGTCTACATTTGGACTTGATTACATACCCTCCAGTTAGGTTTGAAATTTCAAGGTGCTGCTGCTGGCTATGGTGAAGATTTTGGTTAGATTATCTTCTTGAGGAAGCAAAAGAATTTCTAGGGGTCGCATTTTGAGTTAGCTTATGAACATATTATAGAGAAGTTGTTTAGGAAAGATACTGAACTTCAGGTGAAACAATGGTGGGCCTTTTTAGCATATCAGACTCGATCACATTTTCACTTAATTTTTAGCCTCCACTCTCTGAAAGCTTTACAAGATCAGGGATACTTGATCCCATACTCAAAATTCTCCATTGTTATTTGCACCTTATTGTCACAGATTATTTGATAGTGGTTCATTTTCTTGAAATAAGCAAACCAAAAACAAATTTGTGAGACCGCAAGGTGACTTTCTGGGAATAAATGCAATGTGAAAGCCACCCACTTAAAAGGTAATATAGGTCTGGTGAATACCTTTGCCATAATTAGAGATTATGTCATTCCTTTGAATCCTAGGATTATAGAATTGTTGAAATTTACTAATCTCACTATCCTGACTTTAACCACTCATTCCTAATTGGCCTTGTAGATATTAAAGTTTATCTTAGATTTTTTTTTAAAGCCAGAAAACTTTAGTAAGATATGCATAAAAGGAGCTCTTTCATTTGTAAGTGAAGTTAGCTTTTTAGTCCGTGAAAAGTGTATCTTTGCTGAAAGACATTTTTCAGGTAGCAGTTTCCACTGATGGATTTAAGGCTGATTACTGTAAATACTCTTGAGCAGCTCTAATTATAAGCAGAATTAATAATTCTGGGAAAGTGAAGTCTCATACAAGTTGGTTTCATTTGGAGGCTGTGCAACATAGATAGTTGTCACTTTAAAATGATTTTTAATGCATGAAGCAGTCTTCCTTTTTGTCAGCATGAAAGAAACTTCCTGTATCAGTTTCAAGTGTTTAGTCTTACAACATGTACATTGTTTTTACTGACCAGTGCTACTTGAAATAGTGATAAAACAAATGCTGGGTTTGTGATTTTCAAAAATGAAGCATTGCAGGCACTAAAATCCCGCAATAATGTGACTGCATTTAAAAGTGATCTCCATTATTTGAATATGAGGGTGTATCTGATGTTTCAGATCTGCTGTAGAACATTTTCTATATGTGTGTGTGTATATATATTTGGTTACCTATTTGGTTTTGCTAGATGGGAGATAACTGGAAACAATTGTTTCTTTAAAATTGTGTCATAGCCATTGTTACTTAACATTTCAGATAGGAATTGAGCAGAGCAATGGTTAACAATTACAGGATTTATTAGAGCGGTCTAAAAACAGTGCTAGAAATACTAGGAGCTAGAAATTGCATCTGCCTTTATTGTTTAGCTTTTCTGTCTGAGGCTTCATTGTAAAACGGGAATGTTCACACGCTTCAGGAAGGCAAAGAGGAGTAAATATTTGTCAGAGTTAGTGTGCTTCAGAGTTAGCATTCTGTGAGTGTTGATGCTTGGTGCTTGTGGAACCCTCACTGTTGCGTGGATTTTAAAATATGACTTAGTTTATATCCTGAATTTTTTATCTTAACAAAAGGTGAATTTCTGGAGAATGTAGTGAAACTGACGGAAATAAAGTTGCTTACTCTTTTCTGTTACAGATTTTTCTTTCCTTTTGAATGAGGTTTGGGAGAGTAACAGATTTCTTGAGTTCTGAGACGTAGAATAGAAATGAGAAATGTTTAAGTTTTTCCTATTGTTAACAGTATTGTTTTGCTCTTTATATTGGGCTGCTTCCTGGAAGCATGCCCTGCTTTTACATGAGCATTTGCTTTAAGTACTTTTATTTTAAAAATAAAAGGAGGGGAAGGTGGTAGACATGGGCACAAGGGAGTGTCTGTAAAGAAAAATCTTAGGTTTCTTTACATGTTTTTAAGCTAGTTGTAATCTGGATAATGCTTACTTGTTTAAAAAACAAATTAGAATAAAAACATCTGTATCATTATTATATATAAAAACTGATGGTAGTTGGGACTTGGGACTTTCTTGTATTAGACAAGACCAGCATTCACTCACGCTTTCAGCATTGTTATTGAACACCTGCATGGGGACCAGGCGACCGTGAGCGTGTTCCTTGGCCACAAAGATTCTACAGCCTCTGGAGAAAGGCAAATAATTGCAGCAAAGTGTGATTTATATCTTTTATACAGAACACTGTTTGGAAGTTTCAGCAGAGGCATTCCAGTAGAAGAATTGTTCTGAAAGGATTTTAAAATGATTGTTCATTTAAAAACTTATGGTATTGAAATAGTTGAAGAATGAGTTGTTGGAACATGGTGTTTGTTGACAGCATTATATACCTGACTGGATGACTGCTTGATGAATGAGTAATGACTGGTTTTTGGTTATTACCAAAACTGATAACCATTTTATTTAGGTTTCTAAATAAAATCTTTTCTAAAGATTTTATTTATTTGGCTGCGCAGGGTTCAGTTGTGACATGAGGTCTCCAATCTTCCTTGCTACCTGTGGGATACTTAGTTGTGGCATGCAGGATCTAGTTCTTGAATTGGGAGTGTGGAATCTTAGCCAGCGGACCACCAGGGAAGTCCCTAATAATTATTTTAAAAGGTGAAATTGCTGTTGTGGAAATTCAGTTGCATATCATACACACACACATATCTCATACCTTTGTTCATACCATAATTCATATAAGCAGTGCTTCTCAGCTAGGCATAGTGCTTTTTCCCACTGCATTTCTCTATTCAAGGACATCTGGAAATATGTGGGGTCAGTTGTTTGGTTACTGCAGTGACTGGGGTTATGATAACTGGCATTTAGTGCTCATGGGCCATGGATGCTACATTTTCTGAAGTCACCAGGACAGTTGCACACCACTGAAATGTACCTCTCTGCCTAAAGACCCACAAAGACCCACAGTGCCCTTTTGAGAAACAGTGGAAAAAAGAAAAGGAATATATTAATGTTTTTGACTGTTATGCTCTTCTTATGTTAACATAGGTATATTGGGCTTCCCTGCTGGCTCAGACAATGAACCGCCTGCATGCTGGAGACCTGGGTTTGACCCCTGGGCTGGGAAGAGCCCCTGGAGGAGGGCATGGCAACCCGCTCCAGTAGTCTTGCCTGGAGAATCCCCCATAGGCAGAGGAGCCTGATAGGCTACAGTCCATGGGGTCGCAAAGTCAGATGTGACTGAGCAACTAGGCACACAGGTGTATTAAGAAATGGAGTTAATCTGGAACAGATCCAGGCCAGTGCTTTGTGACCGTTGTGTAAATGCACACGGAGCTTCAGTGCACATTGAACTTCAGCATTTCTACTTTCTTAGCAGAAGTTACAAGCAATTACTTAAACAATTACTCAAACAATTCACTTTTACTAGGTTAAAAAGGGTGGCAAATTCAGCATCCTTAGTTGACCTGATTAAAGCAGAGATTTGTTGACCTTTTGATGTCACTGAAATTCTGTGCTTACAAAAAGATACAGGAGACTAGTAAGAAGTAAACGAATAAGATTTAAACATCACTTTAGGTACATGCTTGGCCGTCCAGTGGTTAGACCTCTGCTTCCACTGCAGGGGGCGTGAGAGTCAATCCCTGGTCTCACAGGTGAGCTAGGATCTCGTATGCCAAGTGGCAAAGCATGGTTCCCTCCCCACTCCCCACCCCCCAAAAAAGAAAAGATTGAAATGTCACTTCAAGATGACAGTTGAAGAGAGTCAAAGGCTGTGTATCAACATACTTGCTTTATTTTTTATTCTCTTTTTAAATTGAAAATGTGGTATGTTAAAATGATTTTTTAAAAGACAAACTGAAAACTTGATCTCCTTCCCACCCTAGATGTCCAGTCACCTTCCACAAAGATAGTCCCTTAATAGTATTTTATGGATCTTGCCAGAAATGCCGTTTACTCTTTTAAGAAAAAATTTTAAAATGAGGGCATAGTGTATAGTGCATCTTTGTTTCACCAAAAAAAAAAAAGGTATCTGAGAGCATTTTGTAGCTGCACGTGTAAACCTGTGGCTTTCTGTTTTAAATTGTATATTGATTCTAGTCTGTGTCTTAATCAGTTAATTGTTGGTGATTATTTAGAAGAAGAATTTAATTTCATGTGCAGCAGTTTCAGTAGAATTCCAAATAGGTAGTAAGCACTTCAGCCTGGGGTATCAGAAGGCTTTATTGAAGAGGTGGGATTTGACTTAGACCTTAATGCCTTTATTAACTATGTTTAGTGCCTTATTGGTGTGAGAAACAAAAATGAAGTTAAAACCTTTGAGAGCTACTAAGTTAAAATTGTGCAGTTACAGTATTTCTTTGTATATATTTCTTTCGTTTATTTGATACAAGTTGATTTTTTTGTCTGCGTTTTTTGCTTCGTTTTAATTGTAGTGGCAAGAATTTTGAAAATTCTTAAACATTCTCCTTGGGAAACCAGACTTGATTGTTAGAGACTAATCTTAAGTTAATTTGTAGGTCACTTCAAATCAGAAGAAAAGATGGCTTGCTTGTTAATTAGTGATAATTACTTTAGGTATTGAGGGAGTAATAAGTCATTTAAACTTCAAAAGTTTACGTAATGCCCAGGGGAAATAATTTAGGTGTTCATAATTAGAATGATTGCATGCTAGAGACATTAAATTCTGCTTTGCAGAATATACTTAGTATAGAATATACTAAGTATACTAATATACTTTCCAGAATATACTTAGTAAAGGAAAGCTGTACTGAATTTTGCTTGTCTCCTTAACACTTCCTGGTCCTAACTTAAAATAGGGGAAGGGAAGATGTAATCTTCAATTGCCATTCATAATATTTTATATTACTTATCTGCAAAACCAAGGATTTTTGAAAACGTGTGGTCTTAACTATGAAACTGCTGCTGTACTTATTTTCCTTGAGATGCTGTCAAAGTTGAGAAATTACCTTATTTTTCTCAACTCCCACACATAAATTCAGTTCAAAAATTAACCAACCAATATGTGAGTAGCCTTGCTTCTAAAATGGAAAGTTTACTTATTATTAATGTGTTTGTCAGATACCCTGTATAACTTTTAACTATGTATTTTCCAGGAGAGTCTCTTGATTCATTGTTTCTCTTTTAGCATTTAGAGTTGCACAGTGCACCTCATTAGAAAAAAATGTTGCCTCTCCCGCCTTACCTATATTTAGCCAAGATTTGTTAAAATTCAATCAGTTACACACATATTTATAAATGTATTTTAAGCAAATATTTAAATTCCTCTTATGTGGGAGCATTAAGAGAGCTCTGGAGACTTGTAGCATAGACTTTGCAGAATCTGGCGCATACATTCATAGTTAAATAATGCTATTAGATAATAAAGTACCTGGTGATACAGTAAATGGAGTGTGAATTAAGAAAAACTAGAGTATTTTGAAATTACTTAAATTAGCTAAAAATTGAACAGGAAAGGAAAACACTGTTTACATTGGGTCTTAAATGTGGGTAACTAATGTTAGAAGGATGGGAATAAACCTCAGGGAACTGGAACAACTTTTCAAACTGGCATCTTGGAGAAAATGTCAGGGGCTGAGATGAAAAACAGGATAGAAAAGGTAGGTTAGAACCAGTTTAAGGATGTAAGATCCAAACCAAGGAATTTTAACTAATCTTGTAAGTGTAGAGGATATATGGTTACCATTTCCTGAAGACTTGCGCTTCCAAGTTTGAGGTCCTCACATATTTAGAAGTTCAGAATCTTAACAGCCTTTGTTTTTTCTTGAAATACCCTGTATCAGTCGATGCCAGGTAACTACTCAACCACAGTGGCTCTAAGAGAGTAGCCCTTCTCTGTTACTGTTACAGGTTTATGGGTCTGAGGAACAGCTCTGCAGGCAGCTGGTTGGTGGTCTGAACTGAGTGATCCCGGATGAGCCCGCTCCCGTCTTGTGGTTGGTGGTTTGGTTGAGGAGCCCCAGTGAGGTTGGCTCGTCTCTGCTCCGCTCTTACCCTCTGCTCTAGTGAGGCAGCCTGAATTTCTTCACTTGGCAGCAGGAATGCCGGTTCCCTCGAACAGCGGCTTTCCAAGCTTCTGCTTCTGTCATGACCCGTTGGCTCAGCAAGTAGTCAGAATCAGCCCCTTTGTGGGTGTAGTGAGATGTGATTCTTCAGGGACCACTTTTATAACAATCTATGACATGTCCTAGTGGTGTGGTCACTCACCTAGAGCCAGACATCCTGGAATGTGAAGTCAGGTGGGCCTTAGGAAGCATCATTACAAACAAAGCTAGTGAGGTGATGGAATTCCAGTTGAGCTATTTCACATCCTAAAGATGATGCTGTGAAAGTGCTGCACTCAATATGCCAGCAAATTTGGAAAACTCAGCAGTGGCCACAGGGCTGGAAAATGTCAGTTTTCTTTCCAATCCCAAAGAAAGGCAGTGCCAAAGAATGCTCAAACTACCACACAATTGCACTCATCTCACACGCTAGCAAAGTGATGCTCAAAATTCTCCAAGCCAGGCTTCAGCAATACGGGAACAGTGAACTTCCAGATGTTCAAGCTGGTTTTAGAAAAGGCAGAGGAAACAGAGATCAAATTGCCAACATCCGTTGGATCATTGAAAAAGCAAGAGAGTTCCAGAAAAAACATCTATTTCTGCTTTATTGACTATGCCAAAGCCCTTGACTGTGTGGATCACAACAAACTGGAAAATTCTTCAAGAGATGGGAATACCAGATCACCTGACCTGCCTCCTGAGAAACCTGTATGCAGGTCAGGAAGCAACAGTTAGAACTGGACATGGAACAACAGACTGGTTCCAAATAGGAAAAGGAGTACGTCAAGGCTGCATATTGTCACCCTGCTTATTTAACTTATATGCAGAGAACATCATGAGAAATGCTGGGCTAGAGGAAGCACAAGCTGGAATCAAGATTGTCGGGAGAAATATCAATAACCTCAGATATGCAGATGACACCACCCTTATGGCAGAAAGCAAAGAAGAACTAAAGAAAAGAGCCTTCTGATGAAAGTGAAAGAGGAGCGTGAAAAAGTTGGCTTAAAACTCAGCATTCAGAAAACTAAGATCATGGCATCTGGTCCCATCACTTCATGGCAAGTAGATGAGGAAACAGTGGAAACAATGACAGATTTTATTTTGGGGGGCTCCAAAATCACTGCAGATGGTGACTGCAGCCATGAAATTAAAAGACGCTTGCTCCTTGGCAGAAAAGTTATGACCAACCTAGACAGCGTATTAAAAAGCAGAGACGTTACTTTACCAACAAATGTCCATCTAGTCAAAGCTATGGTTTTTCCAGTAGTCATGTTTGGATAAGAGAGTTGGACTATGAAGAAAGCTGAGTGCCGAAGAATTGGTGCTTTTGAACAGTGGTGTTGGAGAAGACTCTTGAGAGTCCCTTGGACAGCAAGGAGATCAGCCAGTCCATCCGAAAGGAAATCATTCTTAAATATTCATTGGAAGGACTGATGCTGAAGCTGAAACTCCAGTACTTTGGCCACCTGATGCGAAGAACTGACTCATTGGAACAGACCATACTTTTTTCATGCTGGGAAAGATTAAAGGCAGGAGAAGGGGTTGGCACAGGATGAGAGGGTTGGATGGCATCTCTGACTCAATGGAGATGAGTTTTAATAAACTCTGGGAGTTGGTGGACAGGGAGGCCTGGCATGCTGCTGTCCCTGGGGTCTCAAAGAGTTGGACACGACCGAGGGACTGAACTGAACGGAACGACATCCCACTTGTGTTTATTCTCCACTGCAATTCCAGGCAGTTTTATGGGTCACATTTTTATTTTTCTTCTCTGTAGCCCCATCTCTGCTTTCTTCTCACATATATTCTGTGATATTCAAAGATAGTTAGATTTTCAAAGCATATCTAATTGTCCATTTTCTCCCTGGTTGGCAAAAGGCATTTCATTCCTGTTTTCTAAACTCAGTCTCTAAATAGAAAGGCATCCCACCCCATCATTGTACCTTTGGAAAATTTATGGAACAATTTCTTATTTCCCATGGTTCTTTACCTTAATGTCAAACCTAGTCTGTATTTGGTGTTTTGTGTTGTCTCTCTGTCTTACACAGTTTAATAATAAAAATACAGTTCTTGTCCTAATGTTTGAACTTATTTTTTCTTAACTGATAAACTTCTTTTAACCTGTCATTCAGTTCGTGAAATTTTCCCAACATCCTGCTTTTAACCTTCTACCTCAGTGACAGTCCCGTACTCATGACAGTTTTTCTCAGGTCTCTGTTTGCAGAATCTCAAGAGTCTGTAGGTTTTAGAGTTACTCAGCTCAGAGTAAGATGCAACTTTTTTTACTTCACCACTAAGTTGTCCACTGAAACAAGATTAGCAGACATAAATACTTACCTTTACTATGTGTGATGCATTCTGTTATTTTTTGAAAGCTGCTGTTGATTTTGTGATCCACTAATACATCATAACCAACAAATTGGCAAACACAACTTTGAGGGAATTAGTGGGCACAATTCACGAGTAAGCACAAACCCAGGTAGCCCTTTGTTGTAAGGTAGCCTTCTAGTCTAGTTGATTCAGATCATGCATACATTTTTATTTGTGAGGAGCATCAAAATTATAATTTTACATTTCTTACAATGAATGCTGAAAACCCAGCATGTGTCCAGGGAATCGGTTTGAGAAATGCTGGCCCAGGATCAAACCCACAGTGAAGCTTGAGCCCAGTCATCTCCTTGCTTTGTCACTATTTTTGTCATACTTTCACTTTTCAGCAGGAATTTTCTGCTCAATCTAAATTGTTCATTCCTCATTTTACTGCTTTTGTGACTTTGTTCAGAGGAGCAGTGTTATGCAGTGAAAAGTCTTTGTGTTCAAATAGGAGGTCTCCAACAATCCACGCAAGGTTTTAGCTCATACTTTGTCTGGGGTGAGGGTGAAGCTTGGAGTTATAGACTAGACCTAACAGACTGAAGAGGAAAATAATTAATGTTCAAAGCAGGCACTGTTAGATGCTTTACTAACAGTGAATTGTTTAATCTGAAGACCTATGAGGTCATAGGATTAAGAACTGTTTAGTATGTTTAAATGTCTGTTTACCCAGGTTGCCTCTTAAGATCTCATCTTTGCTATATGATGCTTGTTCAGTATGACAGTGATTTATTTCACTGTTATCAGGCACTTGTTTAGGAAGACTGAGCTATGTGGTTAAATGGTCAGAATGAAGCAGTTCTTTAAAGCATGAATTTCAAATACGTGGATGATGTGTTCGTGTGGAAGGCTTGGCATCCTTATGTTGCCTGGCGTACAGCAGCGTCGCAGCGTGTGTTCGGTTCCCTGGTCGCGTGCACCCCTCTGTGCCCCCGCGGACTGCAGCACGCCAGGCCGCCCTGTCCCCTCACCAGCTCCAAGTCTGGTAGGCAGTATTACTTGTGTTCTGAGTTTATCACTCCTAGATACAAGCTTTATTTACTTTCTTTCTTTTTTTTTTTTACTATCATTTATGTATTTGGCTGGGTCAGGTCTTAGTTGTAGCATGTGGGATCTTAGGGCATTTGGGCTCAGTAGCTGTCATGTGGCCTTCATTGCTCTGTGGCATATAGGATCCTAGATCGAATCTGAGTCCCCTGCATTGGAAGCGCAGAGTCTTAACCACTGGGCTGCTAGGGAAGTCCCAGATTTTACATTTAGAGAGAGGTCATCTAAATTTAAAAACAATAATTAATTGATTTGGTTGTCATCCCAGTTAGTTTTGGGGTGTTTTGGGTTTTTTTGCCTCTCAGCTGCCTGACCAGGTGTTGAACCCTGACCACTGGACTGCCAGGGAACTCCCCTAAGCAATCTGCAGAGATACTGGAAAGCTGGCATAACAAATACTTAAATTAAGTCCTGTAGTAATTTTGACTTACCAAAGTTAATGAAGCAGATATTTGTGATTTTGAGAGAAATTTATTTCCAGTAAATCAGGATGCTTATGTTTGCTGCTGCTTTTAGATGAGCCATTATTGTCAAAAGCAGGCATTTAGAATTTTTATTTGTATAAAATAGCTTGCATTTTGTGTTTTCTAGATAAACATTTGTACATATTCTTGATCATTTCCTAATTTCTGTAAATATAAGAAATCCCATTTAACATAAAAAACTTGAAAACATCATTATACACTTAATTCAAAAGCATGAGTATTTTTGTCAGTTTATATTCTGAAAAGTGTAGATTTTTATTTTCTGAACAAAACTTGCACAAGATTATATTTCAAAAGAATAAAACGTGAAGCTTAATAAAATACCTGTTAAAAATTAATGGGCTTTCCAGGTGGTTCAGTGGTAAAGAATCCACCGGTCAATGCTGGAGACGCAGGTTCAATCCCTTGGGAAGATCCCCTGAGTTGTTGCTCAGTCGTTCATTCATGTCTCACTCTTTGGAACCCCATGAACTGCAGCATGGCAGGCTTCCCTGTTCTTCACCAGCTCCCAGAGATTGCTCAAACTAATGTCCATTGAGTCAGTGATGCCATTCAACTATCTCATCCTCTGTTGTTCCCCTCTCCTCCTGCCTTCTATCTTTCCCAGCATCAGGGTCTTTTCCAGTGAGTTGAGTCTGCGCATCAGGTGCCCAAAGTACTGGAGTTTCAGCCTCAGCATCCGTCCTTCCAGTGAATATTCAGGACTGATTTCCTTTAGGATTGGCTGGTTTGATGTCCTTGCAGTCTAAGGAACTCTCAAGTGTCTTCTTCAACACCACAGTTCAAAAGTACCAATTCTTCGGCACTCAGCCTTCTTTATGGTCCAACTCTCACATCCATGCATGACTTCTGGAAAAACTATAGCTCTGACTAGACAGACCTTTGTCAGTCCCCTGAGTAGGAAGTGGCAAGTCACTACAGTTGCCTGGAGAATCCCCATGGACAGAGGAGCCTGGCAGGCTACAGTCCATGGTGTTGCAAAGAGTTGGACATGAGTGAGCACGAGCATGACTTAACATTGATGCTTAAGTAGTTTGTATCTGTAACTTGCCATGACTTACCCACTACATATTTATATAACTGTGTTTTGAATCTTTTTAGGGAAATTTAAAAAAAAACTGCTGGACTAAATTGGGATATTGCAGATAGCATAATAGTGTGAATAAAATCTATATCCTCAAACAAATTGATCATGAAGTTCATCATCAGCATGAAGATATTTTATAGGGAGAGTATCTGAGTGCTTGTAGGAAGAGTATCTGAGTGCTTGTCATAAACTACTGCTTCTTAGTAATTCAGGATTAACCCTAGTAGTATGTAAAATTGAATATGTTGGCAAGAAATGAGTCAGACTTAGTATATTTAGTACTGTGACCTATTTAGTATTTCTGAAAAGGCAACCTGATATTGTGCATGCTACCTGAAGAGAAATTAACACCCAAAAAGACCTTTGAGGATTTACCTATCTTTAATGAAAACATTTACAGTGTTTAGTACCCCCCTCCCCCCAGAATCATCTTTTGTTTTACTTGATAGGAAAACCTACCCTCTAGATTCTTTCACGTATACCTTGCTTGATAGTTCATTAGATACTGTGAACTAAAGTGTTGGAATTCTAAGGATGTTGATTTTAATTTTCATAAAAATTGTTTATTGTGACCCTTGACATACTACCTATGACTTTCCTGTTTGTTTTTCCTTGAAATTGAGGTGCTACAGACTTTTGTTGGTTGTTACAAGAATTGATCAAAGGCATGATTATGTAAAGTGATTGTTGTCATATAAAGTAACATTTTCATTTACACTTAGAGACTACTTTGGAAACACCTTTGTTGTTTTATATATGATAATGATCTAGCATAATTTTTTTGTGTTAATACTATCATTTTCAAGTCATCTGTTATCACTCTGAAAATAGCATTAGATTTCTGATTTACCAACTTGGTTGAAGTCTACATTTTAGAGAACGCAGAATTAGATTTTATAATAACTTATGAAAGATCTTTTTGTCTTTGGAGAAGGGGTACATATTATTCAATGTGTGTGAATATGCCAGGAGAAGATTATTGGCTTTGCAATTAAAATCTTTCCTTTGTCCAAAATTGTAAAACTGGGATTTGAGAGGCTGGGATGAGAGAATCTAGTATTACCTAGTAGCCAAAAGTATGGATTTTGAACTATGATTTGAATCCAGCTCTCCTACTTCTCTGGGACTTCAAGCTTGGTTTTGTGCCTGTGTCCTCATCTCTGGACTAGAAGTAAGAATAGTATCTGCCTTAAAGCTGCTGTGATTAAGATATAATATATGTTGGGCACTTTGCATATCATGATGCTGGAAGCACACAGCAAACGTTAGCTGTTATTAATAATACATTTACAAGGACAAGATGTGAAACTTTCCCTCAGAAAAGAATATATTTCTGTCGCCAAGTCAGGTCTGACTCTTTGCGACCCCATATGAGAGAATATTAATCTTAGTAAAATAGTCTTTAGGTTCTTCTCTAGTGGTTTTCAAACTTAAAAAAAAGAAATGAGGGAACTCCCTTCTCCTTCCCCTCCCCCCCAAGTCTGACTTGAAATCTTGTGAGTAAAACAGAAAAGTTGCAGCTGCGGAAGGTTTGGTGAGTGTAAGACTGAGGAGAAGATCAGTAACACTGCTGCCGGAGGTGGCAAAGGGAGTCCAAGCATTGTTCTCTTCAGATGTTTTCTTCTTCTCAGATGGGTCTTTTTATTTTCCTTCATTCTGCTGCCGCTGTACACTCTCCCAGGAGAGAATGAGTGAGCTTGTCTTAGAGGCAATAACAAAGCCATCAATGAAGTAATACATTGTATTTAATTTTTCCACACTAAATAAACTCAGTTTTTGGTACTTCAGATTTAAAATGCACTTACTTCTCTGGGAACATGGCACTGATGTAAGTATGTCTAAATAGGGAAGCTGTATCTTACCAGAGAAACAGTAGATGTTAAATCATAGTGAAACTTGCACATGGAGCCGTCCCACAGGCACACTCAGGGCTTGCGTTTCATTCTTTCTGGAAGCTTACTGGGGACCTAGACCAGCTTGTATACCCCTCATATTTCATGTTTTTCTCTAAATCATTTCTTTTCTTTCTTGCGTTTGTGAGGAAGTGACTGTTACCTGGCAAGTGGATCTTATCTGTGGCCTTCTCAGAGAACCTTTCCACTAACCCTGATCCTTGCTGCAGACTGGATGGTCTTTTCAGCTGTGCGTCTTCTCATAGAACCTTTCCACTTTCCTGTTCCTTTATGTTTTTCTTTCCGTCACGTCTCTCCTTCAGCTTACAGAGATGTGTGTGTGTCTTTCTTGTCTTGTTGCTTTGTTGATCATGTCTTCAGATTTTCTTCCTTTTTTTAACCCTTTCTCTCCACATATGAGATGTCTTCTATCCTAAAATTTATTTATTTTTTAAATTTTTAACTGGAGGGTAATTGCTTTATAATGTTGTGTTGGTTTCTGCCGTACAACAGTGCACAGTAGCTGTAAGTATATATGTGTGTGTATGTAGACAGCCCCTCCCTCTTGAGGCCCCGCCCCTCCACCGCCCCGCCCGCCAGGTCCTCACCAGCTGGGCGGGGCTCCCCGTGTACAGAGAACATCCCCACTGGCTCTGCCCCGCCTTGTGGTGCGTTCATGCCGGCGCCGCCTGACTGGTCTCGCCCTCTCCTCCCCTGTGTCCACAGGTCCGTTCTCTCCGTCTGTGTCTCTGTTCCTGCCCTGCACTTGGGCTCGTCAGTACCATTTTTAGATGTTTTCTTTAACTCTTGTTTTCTAGTCTTTCTTGCCAAACTTCTTTGGAAAAGCACCCCCTATGTTGTCTTTCGAAAATGCTCTTTTGAAGGTCATTTGCTTGGCATATTTGTAATACTTTATTAACTTTAGATCCAAGTAGCAATCCAGCAACTTAGACTATTTCCTATGCCTGCACATTGTGTTTAATAAAATTTAATTGTCAACATTTTAAAAATCATAGGCTTTCATGTTGAAATGAGACTGTTTGATTTCTCCTGGAAAATCAGAAAATTGGGTAATATTGGACTCATTCAAGGCTACCAGCTGAAGTGGAGCTTGCTCAGCCTCTGTTAGCATTTTAAAACGTTTGACCCCATCTTAAGTCGCTCTCCCTTCGGTTTATTTACACTGCCCTTCCGGTGCTCCTACCTTTGTGACTGTTCCTTCGTCGTCTTCCCTGAGTTCCTTTCACCTGCTGGAAATGCATGGTCATTATTCACTAATATTAATATATTAGTATTTAAGAGGACCAGACCCAGCAGTTCTGAAGATTTTTGTGGCATTTCTTCAGTGTTCTTTTCTTCCTTTCACTCTTCACTAGTGACCCTCCACCATTTTCCCCACCTCATCATCGTGCCTGAGACAGGACGCTGATCAGAAGGCGGCTCACATCAGTGCATTCCAGACGGTGCTCCTCTTCAGCAGGTGTGCACTCCGACAGCTTCCCCGTCACTCTGGATGCGATTTCCAGGGCGTCCCTCCTCTTAGGCCTTGCCACTCTTTTTAGCTCTTGCCTGTGTTCCCGACCACCTGTGGGACCCTTCCTCCTGGGAGCTCAGCGGGTACTTTTGTTGTTTTCATTTCTACTTACTTGTCTGTTTTTGGCAGCGCTCGGCCTCTGCTGCCGCACCGGCTCTTCTCTCGTTGCGAAGGGTGGGGGCGGCTCCCCGGCGGCGGCGCTCGGGCTTGCCAGGCGCAGGCTCCGGGTGCCTGAGCCGCAGGCTCAGTCGTTGGGGTACACCGGCTTAGTGGCTCCACGGCACGTGGGGTCTCTCTTCAGCAGGGACTGAACCCGTGGCTCCCGCACGGGCAGCTGCATTCTTCACCAGCGAGCCAGCAGGGAGCCCCCAAGTTGGTATTTCCAGTAAACAAGTCTGAGATTGAGCCCATCCATGCTCCTCTCCACTCCCCCACCCCCGACCAGAAGGAAGACTCTGCTCCCCTCCCCCGCAAACTTGGGTTCTGAAACCTTGAGTCATTTTCAGCTCCTCCTCCACCTGCGCAGCCCAGTCACTGAGTTCCGTCAGCTTTATACGCGCCCGGACCCTGTACCCTCCTCTGCTGAGATCTGATGTACTGTCAGTAACCGCTTAGTTTCTTACAACAGCAACAGAAAAAACCCAACAGAGGTGTTTTCGTGAAGGTACTTTTCTGTCCATTCACTTCGCTAATCTATCTTCTACATTGTCACTAAGATTGTGTTACCCTTTCAAAGCATGGAGAACATATCTTTAAAGACTTTTAGAAGGGTAGCACAGTGTGGAAGAGTCCAGGCACCGGGAACTGAAACCCCAGCTCCGCTCTTGACTGGCTGCAGGCTCGGTCTCCTAACCTGTTAAATACGGGAGTTGTATCGTGAGGTCACTGAGGCACCACACAGCACCCGTCACATTAATAAGCGCCACATAAAATGCTCTTCCGTGAAAAACAAAATTCAGGCTCATTAGCCTTGCATTCAAGGACGGTCGTGACCTGGCACCCAGCCTGCCAGCCTGACTTAGTGGCAGCCATATCTCTCATTTCTTTTTTAGGTAAAGCCGTAAGAGTTTATCGTCTGTTCTTTACTACAGTTTGCATAGCTTCCCTCACCTCTGTGCTTCGGCTTTAGCTTTCCCCTTCAGTGTTTCCTTCTGTTATCAACTCCGTTTCTCCATATTTTCTCCCTTCAATCTGATCAGACTGTTAGTTATTATTACATTTTTCATGAGGCTTTGCTGTACTTCTAAATGGATTTAATGGTATATTCCCTATCCCTTTTTAATGAACTGTGTGTGCTTTTCTGACTTTTTATCATAGGTTTTCCATATTAAGATTGTGGTTGTCTCTTCATCCTCTCCCCAAACTGGAGCTCCTTAAAAGCAGGGGCCATGCCTTATTTTACTGAAGCAGAAGTGGTTAAATCTGTTGCATGAGTGTCTTCTCTTTTTTTTCTTGAATAGGTTGGTTTAAACTGTGGGTTGAATTTTGTGCTCCGTTACTTATAGAAATTAGGTTTCTTCTGACCACTCATGTTTCATGTCAATTCCGACATGAGTTTTCTGTGTTTAAGGCAAGGGTTCAATTTGATCAGATGTTTTTATAAAGCAGACTTGAACGTGTGATGATCAGTAGCTGTCTTAGTATCATGCGTTTGCTAAGTGCTGACTGTGTGCAAGGTCCTGGGGTGTGTGTGTGGGGGGGGGGGGAGCGTGAGGGACTGAGAGAGGTGAGCTCACTGTAATCCTCAGTCATCCTCTTAGGGAGCTGTCCACTACCCATATTTATGTAGGAGACTGCTGAGGCACAAATAAGTAAAGTAACTTGCCCAAGTCAATAAACTTATTTAATTTTAAAAGCAAAACACAAACTAAGTTAAACTTCTTTTGTTTCTTTTTGGGTATTAAAATTTATTTTACATATGAAGAGAGCTTACAATAATAACCTTAAATTTTTTGAAACTAAACTTCAGGAAAGTAGAGCAATGAATATAGGCAGTTATTGTGATCAAATTTGAGTAATAGTCTTATTTAAGAATGTCTTGGTTTCTTTGTTTGGCAGTAGTGGGAATTTCATTAGTTTTTAATTTCTTTGAGTAATGTTGCATATTGGGAAAGGAGTACATCAAGGCTGTATATCGTCACCCTGCTTATTTAACTTATATGCAGAGTACATCATGCGAAATTCAGGACTGGATGAAGCACAAGCTGGAATCAAGATTGCCGGGAGAAATATCAGTAACCTCAGATATGGAGATGACACCATCCTACTGGCAGAAAGAGAAGAGGAACTAAAGAGCTGCTTGTTGAAGGTGAAAGAGGAGAGTGAAAAAGTTGGCTTAAAACTTAACATTCAAAAAATAAAGATCGTGGCATCTGGTCCCATCACTTCATGTCAAATAGATGGGGAAACAATGGAAACAGTGACAGATTTTTTTTTCTTGGGCTCCAAAATCACTGCAGATGGTGACTGCAGCCATGAAATTAAAAGACACTTGCTCCTTGGAAGAAAAGCTGTGACCAACTTAGACAGCGTATTAAAAAGCAGAGACGTTACTTTGCCAACAGAGGTCCGTCTAGTCAAAGCTATGGTTTTTCCAGTAGTCACGTATGGATGTGAGAGTTGGACCATAAAGAAGGCTGACTGCCAAAGAATTGGTGCTTTTGAACTGTGGTGTTGGAGGAGACTATTGAGAATCCTTTGGACTGCAAGATCAAACCAGTCCATCCTAAAGGAAATCAATCCTGAATATTCATTGGAAGAACTGATGCTGAAACTGAGGCTCCCAATACTTTGGGCATCTGACGTGAAGAGCTGACTGACTGGAAAAGACCCTGACTGGGAAAGATTGAAGACAGGAGGAGAAGGGGATGACAGAGGATGAGATGGTTGAATGGCATCACCGACTCAGTGGACACAAGTTTGAGCAATGTCTGGAAGACGGTGAAGGACAGGGAAGCTTGGTGTGCTGCAGTCCTTAGGGTCTCTCAATTTATAGGTCTTTTAAGGGTATAATCAATACATATTTATAATAAATTACAATGAGGGCAACTTGTTGAAGAAATCTGTTTCTAATGTCCTAATATAACTAAGATCAATTCTTTATCAGAATTAAAAAAAAACTGCATTTGTGTTGTTTGGCCTCTATATAGTGCAAAGAAGTACCTAAAGTCCATGGGGAAAAGTAGGTCATCAGTGGTCTTTAAAACTGCTTTTAGTTGGGAATCTCATAAACATTTGAATATGAAACCTCAGTATAGGGATGTCTTATTATAAACTTCACACATGTGCATGCTTATTACTTCAGCTTGCATTGCTATTTGAATCTGTTTATTAAGTAATAAAGTTTGTATTTTAGATAGATTTCATAGGAAAAGTTTTTTCCCTCTTCTGTACTGTATCTTGTACTCTGTTTGGAAACCTCTGGTTTATAGTGCTACAAGTAGCTGATGTTTCTGAGATACATTGTTGTATAACTGCTGGGTTTATTTTCCGCATTTTCATAGTGTACTGGAGAAGTGACGGTTTTGTTTTTCATCCTGCCTTTGAGCCACATTTAATGTAATGTGTATTTCCGGTTTGTGTTTCTGTCCTGCTTTACCCTTTATGAGGATCCCTGAACGCTGAGTGTGCCTGTTACGTCAGATTCCCTCTCAGCTCTGAGTCCACTTGCTCTGATGTTGGAGCTTGGTCCTTTAAGCATCTCTCCATTGATTGAGTTTGTCAGGAGGGGATCTGAAGGGACTTTGCACAAACAGGGCTTCTTGTTTCTCGCCGCGGCTGCGTGGCCGTGCGTGGCACAGATGCAGGGACAGCCAGTGGCTCTGCCCCGCTGGGTGCCCAGCGTGGACAGCGTCCCGCTGAGCTCACAGCCCCAGCCCCGGGGTTTGGGACCCCCTCTCCGTGTCCTGACACGGACGTGGCGCAGCCCCGCTGCAGCCCCGCGCCCTGTGCGGCTGCTTACTCCGTAGGCTGTGTCCCGCGGCCTCTCTGGGCAGATGCTGCTGGCCAGCCGCTTAGGCCAGGGAGCCCAGCCTGCCAGACTTCTGTACCATCCTGTGGGCCGCAGCCAAATCTTCTCCACCAGAGTGCAAGCCCTCGCTTTGGGGAGGGGCCCGCTGCCTGGCTGGTTTTTTTGCTTCTGGTTCTGTCTCGGCTCTTGAGTGTTTTTTAGAGTGCTCTTTACCTGTCTGTCTGTTTCTCCCTGTTACGAGCACTCTTCATGTGAGACTTTCCCTGTTCAAATCCCCAGTTTTTTCGTTTGACCCTGATGCAGTGGGCTACAATGAGATAAATTACATACTAAACGTAAACACTGTATGCAGATTAACATCAGTACTTTCCGCCTCGTACACTTTGCATATTTCTCTCATCAGCTAGTTCATGGAAACTGGCTTTGGTATTAAAGGAATATATATATACACACACACACCGTGGTTGTAAATTCAGTTTTTCATTCTAGTAGGATTATAATTACGTAGGAGTGGTCCTGAAAAGTCATTGCTCCCCAAAGTTGTTTAGATGAGAGAATGGAGCAATTGTGTGTGTTTTCATAGTTTAATATCTCTCATACTTTAAACAATCAGGAAGCATCAAATGAGAACTTTTCAGTCTTAAAAAGTTATTAGCATATTTATTGCTCAAAAAATTTCCACCTGATCAGTTTTGGAATAAATTAGCAAATGACAGGCAGGAGTTATCTTTAAAGAAATTCCCCAAGTAGGAGGTTGGGTTAAAAACAGCACACCCGCACTGGCGGAGGATGTGGGGCTGGGGAGGCAGGAGACAGAAGTGCCGTCCTGGCTGACTTGGTGCTAGTGACTTCCTACGTGGTTCATCTCTAGACCTCTGAGTTTGATTCTGTTTAACATTTTCATATTTGAGGTTTCTTGTGGATGTTTACAGTTAGTAACTTTGCTAATTCTAAGACTGATCTATCTTCAGTGACACTTGGCACATGCCTGCAGTTATTGCTGCTATACAGTTGGCTAAAATACTCTAGTAAATACTACATTCATTCCCAGGAATTTTTCTCAATTCTCTGCTTACTGCATATCTGACATCCACTATTTGTGTGAACCCTAGTTCCAGCTTTTTCTTTGAGGCTTCAAATGGATGAAGATAATGTTTCCAGAAGTTGAAGATGAAAATAATAAAAATAATAATCAGATTATTGATTCTGTAGCCAATAATTTTGCGGTATCCAATAGCCTTTACCCTGGCATGAAAGTAATGAATCTACATAGTGTAGTAAATAAATTATGTATTTTTAATTGATAAAACGACACCAGAATCTGATTTGTGTTTAACTTCACTATTTGTGACAACTTTGGTAGAGAGATTATTGAAGATAAAACTGATAATCCTGACTTTGTAGATGATTATTTTCCCAGTGGAACATTTATCCAGTTAGTATTTTAAGTAAATTTTTAAAAGCAAATGACATTTCCAGTGAAGGAGCCCATTAAAAAAAAAAAACAAAAAACAACCTAGCTTATAATTACTGTGTATACCATGAGTGCTTTTGAAAAGGAAAAATGTATTTTTTAGTAAAGTTACAAGTAGAAATTTTTCTCCCTGCAGTGGAAAGAATGGTACTTTATATAAGTCTTTAAGTCTTTGACATATGAGATTGATTCAGTAAGTGTGTGATGTACTTAAGAAAGACTATAATTACAAGGAGATGAATCTAATCATCTTAAAGAAAAATAGAATTCTTTGCAATAGTGAAAGTAATCTGGAGGGAAGTAATTTGTAGTGTGTGTGTGTGTTAGTCACTGAATCGTGTCCAACTCTCTGTGACCCCCTGAGAAGGAGCCCACCAGGCTTCTCTATCTGTGGATTTTTCCAGGCAAGAATGCTGGAGTGGGTTGCCATTTCCTTCTCTAGGGGATCTTTCAACCCAGGGGTTGAACCCGGGTCTCCTGCACTGCAGGCAGATTGTGGATTTTTCCAGGCAAGAATGCTGGAGTGGGTTGCCATTTCCTTCTCTAGGGGATCTTCCAAACCAGGGATTGAACCCGGGTCTCCTGCACTGCAGTCTGAGCACCAGGGAAGCCCAGTTTATAGTATGTATTACTATCAAATGCATGTTTTTCTTGCTGGTTGTCATCTGCAAGAAAATATAATGTGAGACTGATGTGGCATATGTTGTGTCTTCGGAGAAGCTAATGGCACCTCACTCCAGTACTCTTGCCTGGAAAATCCCATGGACGGAGGAGCCTGGTAGGCTGCATCCATGGGGTCACTAAGAGTCGGACACAACTGAGCGACTTCACTTTCACTTTTCACTTTCATGCATTGGAGAAGGAAATGGCAACCCACTCCAGTGTTCTTGCCTGGAGAATCCGAGGGACGGGGGAGCCTGGTGGGCTGCCGTCTGTGGGGTTGCACAGAGTCGGACACGACTGAAGTGACTTAGCTAGCTGGATTCCAAGGCCTTGGCACTTAATGCTGGAAAATACACATGTCCTTAGCTGGATCTTTAGCTGATGGCCTGTTGAATGAACCTGTTTTGTGGACAAATGTTTGGCATTTACTGATGACCTAATGCAGTTTGGTGCTTCTGTGTTAAAGCTGCTTTTACTACTTAACTGTCTGTGCTGGCAGTGGAACAGTGAACGCCTGTAAGTAGCAGGAATGTGAAATAAAAGAGTCGCTTGGGTAGGGAAGGGCAGTGAAGAGCCAGACAGCGCCTCCATGACGACTCAGGTACTCCCTGCTTGCTCGTTACTGCCGTGGGGAGCTCTGGACCCATAATTGCTAGATCTTCCGGTTTGTCCAAGAACTAGAAATCACATGTGCATTGTCCCAATTTTGAAATATTGGCACTAACTCAAAATGTCTGGGAGGATCCCCAAAACACATTGTGTCAGCCAAACAAAACATGTCTGGGAAATTTAAATTTATTCCTGGATATTTTGAGCAGTCCACAGTTTGCCAGAAACAGTACATGGAAAAACTCCTCCCCCAGAGTGAGATTTGGTTATGATTCCATCACTGTTAATGTGTTTCCCTTCTTCATTTGCATCTCTGAAAATGGTACTCCTGAAGGCATCTGGAAAGAGGTGTGTACAAATGGATAATATGGTGGGAGGAGGGAAACAAGTCAGCCAGCTTTGGCACCTTCTTTAGAGTAGAGAACTCCCTGAGGTAACGAGTCCTGTTGGCAGATACCTAGGAAATCTCTTACCATCCTCCAAGTCTTGTGTTTCTGCTATAGGACTGTATGCGTTGTTTAATTTATCCTGAGGCCTGACAGATTTTTAACCAGTATTCTAGGTTTCAGGAACTGTTTAAATGTTGTATATATCCAAGGGTGATTGTATATCAATGGAAAGACAGAGGAGAGCAGATCAAATAATATTAGCTTGCAACCCTGTTAATTTGGTTTGGGTGATTATTTTAAAGAGTTAAAAATATACTTCTGTTAAAATTAGGTTTTAGAATGTCAGTATTCTTATTTAATTTTTTTGCATTATCTAAGAATTCTTAAGTTTAGAATTAATTAGCTATATTAGCTTTTGTAACAAATAGATACTAAGTTTGAAAATTAATGAAAGATTTTAACAAGTAAATAACCTTTTAAAAATAAATTTCTTTTTTAAAAAATAGTTATTCATTTATTTGGCTGCATTGTGCTCAGTAGTTGCAGTGTGGGTTTAGTTGCTCCAAGAAGGCATGTGGGCTCTTAGTTCCCCAACCAGGGATTGAACCTGCATCCCCTGCACTGCAACACAGATTCTTAACCACAGGACCACCAGGGAAGTCCCAGAAAATAAATTTCTTGTTAGGATAGTTTTAGATGCACAAAAACATTTTGAAGACAGGACAGTGAATTCCCATTTACCCCATGACCAGGTTCCCACATTAGGCACATCTTGCGTTTGTGTAGTAAATTTCTCATAGTTAATGACCCTGTATGATACAGTATCACTAACTGAAGTTATACTTTATTGGCATTTTCTTAGTTTTTTCTCTTAATGTTTTTTCTTGTTTCAGAATCCCATCGAGAACGCTTTACACTTAGCTGTCACACCTCCTTAGGTTTCTTTGTGCGCTAATGAACTTCTCAGACTTCTTGTATTTGATGACCTTAAGTTTTGAGCAGTTCAGTTCAGTCGCTCAGTCGTGTCTGACTCTTTGCGACTCCATGGACTGCAGCACACCAGGCCTCCCTGCCCATCACCAGCTCCCAGAGTTTACCCAAACTCATGTCCATTGAGTTGCTGATGCCATCGAACAATCTCATTCTCTGTCGTCCCCTTCTCCCACCTTCAATCTTTCCCAACATCAGGATTTTTTCCAGTGAGTCAGTTCATCGCATCAGGTGGCCAAAGTATTGGAGTTTCAGCTTCAACATCAGTCCTTCCAGTGAACACCCAGGACTGATCTGCTTTAGGATGGACTGGTTGGATCTCCTTGCAGTCCAAGGGCCTCTCAAGAGTCTTCTCCAACACCACAGTTCAAAAGCATCAATTCTTCAGCACTCAGCTTTCTTTATAGTCCAACTCACATCCATACATGACCACTGGAAAAACCATAACCTTGACTAGACGGACCTTTGTTGACAAAGTAATGTCTCTGCTTTTTAATAGGCTGTCTAGGTTGGTCATAACTTTCCTTCCAAGGAGCAAGCATCTTTTAATTTCATGGCTGCAGTCACCATCTGCAGTGATTTTGGAGCACAAAAAAATAAAGTCAGCCACTGTTTCCCCGTCATATTTGCCATGAAGTGATGGGACTAGATGCCATGATCTTAGTTTTCTGAATGTTGAGCTTTAAGCCAACTTTTTCACTCTCCTCTTTAACTTTCATCAAGAGGCTCTTTAGTTCTTCTTCACTTTCTGCCATAAGGGTGGTGTCATCTGCATATCTGAGGTTATTGATATTTCTCCCAGCAATCTTGATCCAGCTTGTACTTCATCCAGCCCAGCATTTCTCATGATGTATTCTGCTTATAAGTTAAATAAACAGGGTGACAATATACATCCTTGACGTACTCCTTTTCCTATTTGGAACCAGTCTGTTGTTCCATGTCCAGTTCTAACTGTTGCTTCCTGACCTGCATACAGATTTCTCAAGAGGCAGGTCAGGTGGTCTGGTATTCCCATCTCTTTCAGAATTTTCCACAGTTTACTGTGATCCACACAGTCTAAGGCTTTGGCATAGTCAATAAAGCAGAAATAGATGTTTTTGTTTTGAACTCTCTTGCTTTTTCGGTGATCCAATGGATGTTGGCAATTTGATCTCTGGTTCCTTTGCCTTTTCTAAAACCAGCTTGAATATCTAGAAGTTGATGGCTCATGTACTGTTGAAGCCTGGCTTGGAGAATTTTGAGCAACACTTTACTAGCGTGTGAGATGAGTGCAATTGTGTGGTAGTTTGAGCATTCTTTGGCATTGCCTTTCTTTGGGGCTGGAATGAAAACTGACCTTTCCCAGTCCTGTGGCCACTGCTGAGTTTTCCAAATTTGCTGGCATATTGAGTTCAGCACTTTCACAGCATCATCTTTTAGGAATTGAAATAGGTCAACTGGAATTCCATCACCTCCACTAGCTTTGTTGTAGTGATGCTTCCTAAGGCCCACTTGAATTCACATTCCAGGATGTCTGGCTCTGAGTGATCACACACACCATTGTGATTATCTGGGTCATGAAGATCTTTTTTGTACAGTTCTTCTGTGTATTCTTGCCACCTCTTCTTAACACCTTCTGCTTCTGTTCTGAGAAGTACTGGTTAGGTATTGTGAAAATCCCTGAAACGGAGTCTGCCTAATGGTCTTCCCTTGATTGGACTGAAGTTAGAGTGTTTCGGCAGGAAGACCAAGCGTGTCAAGTGCTGCTGTCGCCACAGTCATGTTGAGTTCAGTCAGTCGCTCAGTCGTGTCCGACTCTTTGCGACCCCATGAACCGCAGCACGCCAGGCCTCCCTGTCCCATCACCAACTCCCGGAGTCCACCCAAACCCATGTCCACTGAGTCGGTGATGCCATCCAACCATCTCATCCTCTGTCGTCCCCTTCTCCCTGCCCTCAGCCTGTCACGTTACAGGTACGTATTAACAGTAAATGATCTGACACTGTTGATGTTGACCTGATTATCTGGCTCAGTAGTGTTGGTAGGTTTCTCCAATGTAATGTCACTCTTTTTTCACCCTTCCCATGATGTACTCTTTGGAAGGAAATCCCTACACTTAAGATGTGGCAAGGTAGGTTCTACCTCCTTGATTGTGGTGTCTGGATAAATTATTTTTAATTTTTTTTTTTTAAGAAATTAGTAACCGTTTTATAGTCATTTAAAAATATTTTTGGTTACGCTGCATCTTTGTTGCTGTGTGCAGGCTTTCTCTAGTTGCAGCAAGCAGGGACTGCTCTTGGTTGCGATGCTTGGGCTTCTCATTGCAGCGGCTTCTCCTGTTGCAGAGCATGGGCTCTGAGTGCATGGGCTTAGTAGCTGTGGCACGTGGGGTTAGTTGCTCCACAGCATGTGGGGTTGAATCTGTGTTCCCTGCATTGGCAGGCAGATTCTTACCCACAGTACCACCAGGGAAGTCCTTGTAATTTTTTTATAATGGGAAGTTTGTCTCTTTTGCCACATTTATTTACATCAATCTGGATTCTTGGCTATGTTTTATACCTTGGGTTATAATTTAATACTATTGTACTTTATTGCTCAAATTGTTCCAGTTTGGGGCATTGGCAGCTCTTTCGTTTGACTCATGTCCTTTTGGATGACTTTCTCTCTCTACCATTTCCGTGTGTGTGTGTGTGTGCGTGTGTGAGCACAATAAGTCTTTCTATCTAGAAAAAAAAAATTGTTTTTAATAGAGGTTAAGTTTTAAACACAGGTAATCTTTCTATTTTTACTCTCTTGCTAACCCTAAAACTCCACAATAACCAGTAAAATTCCACTATCATGATTACGCCCTATTCTCGGCTTGTTTTATTCTGGTACTTTCACAGGCATTGGTGAATATTATCTTGGAAGTGAATAAATACTGTCAAGATAGAATATCCTAGAAGATTTTGAAGTTCTTGAAGCAGTGAAAATTGCCTATACTTGCTACAGGAAAATTTAGCAGAAAAAGGAGTTCTTAGGCCCATGGATATATTTTTTAAGAATACTGCAGAAAAATTCCTTCAAAGGAATATTTAAAGATCTAAAAAACATCTTTGAAACATACATTTATTTTACTTTTGATCAACTTTAATAGTTTTTGGTGATATAAAACTCATTTCCAGGGATTGGACCCTAATATATAATCTGTCTGTAGAGTTTGACTTAGTAGGAGCCAGTGAAGTCATTGTTTGAAGTGAGATTCCTCACTGATGGTAATTATTCAAAGAAATGTAATAGTCATTAGCGTCCTCTGAAAGTCACTTCTAACACGGTTGTCTGTGTGGTTTAAACGTTCTTTAAGTCAGATAAAATGCTTCTGTGTTACTAGTTTTTATTAGCTCTCCAGTACATAATATTAATAGTCTCTTTCCATTTTTTAACTATTCCCTTTAAGTTAAAAATGACATTCTTGTTAAAAATCCGAGGAATATAAAGTGTCATCCTGCCTATCCTGTTCTGCTCTTCACTCCAGGGATAACTAGTTACAAAACTGTGTCTTTGTAGACATTTTCCTATGCATTCACTTAAATGTGATTCTTTATATATTTGTATTTAAATAGCAAGATAATATAATAAATATTGTTCTGTGCTGTATATTTTTTTCACCTAATAATATATACTGATTATTTCGTGTCAGTAAATTCAAAACTACTTCATTCTTTTTAAATAAAACATTTTATAATGAGTATATACCATATATACCTAAATAGGTCTTCCCTGGTGATTCAGGTGGTAAAGTGTCTGGCTGCAGTGCAGGAAGACCCGGGTTTGATCCCTGGGTCGGGGAGATCCCCTGGAGAAGGAAACAGCAACCCACTCCAGTGTTCTTGCCTGGAGAATCCCATGGACAGAGGAGCCTGGTGGGCTACAGTCCGTGAGGTCACAAAGAGTCGGACACGACTGAGTGACTTCACTATACCTATACCATAATTTATTAAACAATCTATTACTGATATTTAAGTTTTATAATTTTTGTCATTCTGCAAAGTGAGATGGTAGCTCCTTGCTGCTTCTAGTCTTAGACTTCCGACAGCTGGGGTGGTATGAAAATTTCTTTTTCATAGACTGTGCTTTGCAATGGAGAAGTCTTTCAGAAGGTTTTATTTTTCATCTCTGATTCAAGGTTATAAAGGATCTATGGCTGAAATGGTTTTTAGATAGTTTCTGTTTTAGGAGTATTTTTTTAAATCTTTATATCAGGTGCCTATGAATTGACAGTTAATATTTTCTGGAAAAAATATGATTTCAAACCATTAATGTTTTAAGCAATCTTAAATATATTGATCAGTATTTTCCATTAGTTTCAAGTTGATTCCATGAATATGATGCATTAAAATCAGGAAATTCAGACAGCTAGAGATCTATGTCTTATATGACGCAGTTTAAAATTTAAATTCTGAAATAATCGAGTCATATTACATAGTATACATTGTCTTTGTGCTTCATGTTCAGTCATTTAAAAATATTAAAATAAGGACTAATTTGTAGTTGGGAAATGGATAATGCTTAATATAGGTTATTATATGATACAAAATACTTGAATGTGTTAGAAGGGCTTGAGAAAGTTATTAATTCTCTGTGAATTCAGCAATCCTTTTTTGAAACCGTTGAAGCCAGATGTGATTCAGAATTCAAAATTTTATGACTTTTCAAAAAGTTATATGGTGCATGTACTGTGTTTTACACAATACCTTCAGAGGGGCTTTGGGTTGCCCATAGACACATGGCAGGATATATGGATATTCTCAGCAAGTGGGATAAAAGCTGTGAAGTATTTCATTTCTTTTTATTTTTTTATTGGATAATATTCAACTGTATGGATATAATACATTTTATTTGCCCATCCACTCCATCTAATGGACATTTGACTTGTTGCCAGTTAGTGTTGCTGTGAACATTCATATACATTTCTTTTTATCACCATGTTTATATTTGTTGGGGTGCTTTGCTAGCAGAATTGCTGGTTTAGATAGTGAATTTATGTTTACTGTTTTATGAAACTGCCAGATTATTTGTCACAAGTGGTTGTATGTACCATTTTACATTCTTCCCAGCACGCATGAGGGTTCTCTAGATTCTCACCAAGACTGGGTATTGTCTGTCTTTAATTACAGCTATTCTAGTGGATTTATCGTGGTATCTTGTGGTTTAATTTGCATTTCCCTAGTGACTAATGATATTGAACATCATTTCATGTGCTTTTTAAGTCATTTGCTAATCTTTGGTTGACTGTCCATGTAAAACCTTTGCCCATTTATTTTGGGAGGGGGTGGTCGTTTTTCTTTTTATTATAGAGTTGTAATAGTTCTTTATGTATTCTGGATACAAGTCCTGTATCATGTACGTTATTTGCAAAAATTTTCTCCCAGCAAATGCTTTCAATTTTTTCCAGGTCTCTTGAGGTGCAGTTAATAAATAAAATTGTATTTATTTAGGGTGTGCATGATAATGATTTGATATGCATACACATTATGAAATTATTACAATCAAATTAATTTAGCCTATCCATCACCTCACCTAGTTACCATGTTTGTGTGTGTGTGTGTGTGTGTGTGTGTGGTGAGAACCCTGGGACTTAACTGTCATAGAAAATTTGAAATTAACTCTAGTCACTGTGCTGTACATTAGATTCCTAAAGCCTATTTACCTAATAACTGAATGTTTGTATCCTTGGGCCAGCATTTCTACATCCCTCCCACACCCCAGTCTCTGGCAGTCACCATTCTACTCTCTGCTTCTGTGATTTTGACATTTTAATTCTGTGTGTGAGTGAGATCGTGTAGTGTCTGGTTTTCTGTCTGGCTTATTTCACTTTGCATAACATCCTGTAGGTTCATCCACGATGTAGCAAATAACAGGATTTTTCTTTTTTTGTGACTGAATTTATATATATAACGTTTTCATTCTTTGTCAGACAGTTCAGCTGTTTCTACATTTTGGCAATTGTGAAAGTTGCTGCATGAACATTGGGTTCCAGATATCTTTTCAAGATACTTATTTAGTTTCTTTGGGTATATATTCAAGAAGTAGAATTGCTGGATCATACAGTAGTTCCATTTTTAATTTTTTGAGGATCCTCCATACTGTTTTCCACAATGGTTGTGCACTTTACACTCCCACCAACATTTCACAAGGGTTCCCTTTCCTCCACATCTTCTCCAGTACTAATTTGGTCTTTTTGATGACAGATATCCTAAGAGATCTGAGTTGATACCTTGTCATGGTTTTGCTTTGCATTTCCCTGATGATTAGCAGAAGTAGATAAGCAGGACTGCATCAAACTACAAGGCTTCTGTACAGCGACGGAGGTTTTTCCTGCGTTTTATTCTAGATGATCTGCAGTCTCCAGTCTTCCTTCCTTTTACCTCTGCAGTCTATTCTGAGTTAATACTTATGAGTGGTTTAAGGTAGAGGTTTAGTTTTGAAGAATTGATCACTTTTTAAGCTGGGCTTTCTGCTGTAATATTTAATGTTCTGAAGTAGGTGTATTAGTTCATTTGAGCTGCTGTAGCCTGAATAACATAAACTTGATGGCTTAAAAGCAGTAGAAGTTCATTCCTCACAGCTCTGGGGGTTGGGGAGGCCAAGGCCAAGGCATGAGCAGAGTCTGGCTTGGTGACGGCCCACTCTCTAGTTCATAGGCAACTCCTTTTCACTTTGTCCCATGTAACAGAAGAGGCAAGGGAGCTTTCTAGGACCTCTTCTGTAACAGCACTAATCAGACATATTTTGTGTTCTTAGAATGTAATTCTAAGAAATTCTAAGAAATACTGTGGAGACAAAACTGCAGTCACAGTTGTCAATTTTAGGGTATATTTCCTGTATGCAGAAAGAGTTATATAGTTTTGTAAGAGTTAATTGGATGGACTCTAAAAACACTTCCTTTCTAGGTTATGTGCTAGACCTTGTTACTTTTTAATCTCTGTTACATCAAGTTTCTTAGGAAATTAAAGAGTCACTTAAGGGCATTGTGGTTCAGCTGGTAAAGAATACACTTGCAATGCGGGAGACCTGGGTTCGATCCCTGGGTTGGAAAGATCTCCTGAAGAAGGGAACAGCTACCCACTCCAGGATTCTGGCCTGGAGAATTCCAAGGGCTGTGTTGTCCACGGGGTCGCAAAGAGTCAGACGTGTCTGGGCCACTTTCACTTTCATGGGCATCGTGAACAGGTTAGTGTCAAACATGTTCATATTAGTCTAAAATTGAGACCCGCTACACCAAGGAACAAATATTTGACTGCTTTTGTAAACCTTGCTTATGTTATTTGTTCATTTGCTAAGTCTTGTGTCCAACTCTGCAGCCCTGTGAACTGTAGTGGGGCAGGCTTCTCTGTCCTCTGCCACCTCTGAGTTTGCTCCAATTCATGTCCATTGAGTTGGTGATGCTGTCTAACCATCTCATCCTCTGCCACCCCCTTCTCTGTTTGCCTTCAGTCATTCCCGGTATCAGGGTCTTTTCCAGCGAGTCAGCTCCTCACATCAGGTGGCCGAAGTATTGGAGCCTCACCTTCGGCATCAGTCCTTCCAGTGAATATTTAGGATTGATCTCCTTTAGGATTGACTGGTTTGATCTCTTGCAGTCCAAGGGACTCTCAAGAGTCTTCTCCAGCCCCACAATTCAAAAGCATCAATTCTTATCAACCTTCATTATGGTCCATCTCTCATATCCATGCATGACTTCTGGAAAAACCATAGCTTTGACTGTATGGATCTTTATTGGCCAAGTAATGTCTCTGCTTTTTTATCTGTTTTCTAGGTTTGTCATAGCTTTCCTCCCAAGGAGCCAAGTCTTTTAATTTCATGGCTGCTCTCACTGTCCACAGTGATTTTGGAGCCCAAGAAAATAAAGTCTGTCCCTGCTTCCACTTTTTCCTCTTCTGTTTGCTTTGAAGTGATGGGACCAGATGCTGTGATCTTTGGTTTTTGAATGTTGAGTTTCAGTTCACCTTTTGCACGCTCCCCTTTGACCTTCATCAGCAGGCCCTTCCGCTCCTCTTTGCTTTTTGTCTTTAGAGTGGTATCATCTGCGCGTCTGTTGTTCAGTCCCTCCGTCGTGTGCACCTCTGTGACTCCATGGACTGCAGCACGTCAGGCTTCCCGTCCTTCACCATTTCCCAGAGCTTTCTCAAACTCATATTGGTTGAGTCAGTGATGCCATCCAACCATCTCGTCCTGTGTCATCCCCTTCTCCTGCCTTCAGTCTTTCCCAGCAGCAGGATCTTTCCCAATGAGTCGGCTCTTCCCAACAGGTGGCCAAAGTATTTGGAGTTTGAGCTTCAGCATCAGTCCTTCCAGTGAATATTCAGGGTTGATTTCCTTTAGGATTGACTGGTTTGATCTTCTTTCAGTCCAAGGGACTCTCTAGAGTCTTGCCCAACACCACACACAGCTCAAAAGCATCAGTTCTTTCCTGCGCAGCTTTCTTTATGGTCCAACTCTCACATCCATACACGACCACTGGAGAAACCATAGCTTTGACTGGATGGATCTTTGTTGGCAAAGTGATGTCTCTGCTTTTTGATAATGCTGTCTAGGTTGGTCATAGCTTTTCTTCCAAGGAGCATCTTTTAATTTTGTGGTTGCAATCACCATCTGCAGTGATTTTGGAGCCCAAAAAACTAAACCTGCATATCTGAGGTTGATATTTCTCCCTGCAGTCTTGATTCCAGCGTGTTATTCATCCAGCCTGGCATTTTGTATGATGTACTCTGCATGGAAGTTAAATAAGCAGGGTGACAACATACAGCCTTGTCATACTCCTTTCCCACTTTTGAACCAGTGATTGGTTCTATGCCTGGTTCTAACTGTTGATTCTTGCCCTGCATGCCGGGTTCTCGGGAGACAGGTAAGGTGGTCTGGTATTCCCATGTCTTTGAGGATTTTCCACGGTCTGTGTGATCCACACAGTCAATTTAGTGTAGTCAGTGAAGCAGGAATAGATGTTTTTCTAGAATCCTCTTGCTTTTTCTATGTTCCAGCAAATGTTGGCACTTTGATCCCTGCCTCTTCAAAACCCAACTTGTACATTTGGAAGTTCTCTGTTCACATATTTCTAAAGACTTGCTTCAAGGATTTTGAGCATTATCTTGCCAGCATGTGAAGTGAGTGCATTTGTATGATAGTTTGAACCTCCTTTGGCTTTGCCCTTCTTTAGGACTGGAAGGATATATTGGGTTGGCTAAAAAGTTCATTTGAATTTTCCATAAGATGGTATGGTAAAACCAAACCTTTTGGCCAAGCCAGTACTATTAGAACTAGAGGGAGTAGTGGGCCACATCATGGCCGTAGGGAATAGAAAATTTGGGGGTTGTGATGTTCCTGCCACCAAAATGCTGCAAGGAATTAGGCCTTGGATTCTTGGAAATTCTGGAAAGTGAGTGTTTATAGCATCCATATTAGAAATTGTTTAGGATTTAGAGCTGTCAGAAGCTCAGGTTCTGAATGGTCACCTCACATCCTAGAATGAGCGTGTGGGCATGTGAATGATGTCAAGTTCATAATTGATTTTCTTTGAAAATGCTGAGGTGCTGCTGAAATAGCTACAAGAGTGGGCCGTTTGTCAGGGACAGTCAGTCCACTGTGGTGTTGGGAAACAAGTGTCTGCACCAGAATAATATGGAAGTAAGATTATGAAATAACCCTGGATTTCATCACGGGTAAGAGTGACTCATTCGGTTCTCACTGTTGAGGAGAAGGACGGCACAGAAGCAGCGCCGCACTCAGGGAAGGCTCCGGCCGGGGCTGCTGAGGGCGCCTCGGCAGCGGCCCAGGCGCGCGGAGGAGTGCCGCTCGGCGCTTTGAAGTCAGACTTCTGACTGGCTGGGTGGTTGGGAAGAACTTTACCAGTTCTGTTCAGAGGAACTTTGTATTATGGATATGTTAATATGTATTCCTGGGAATATGGGTTTCAAATACCTCTTGCCGGTTGTAGCTTTTCATTTTATGTGGGGTTTCGGGTGACCAAATGCTAAGTTCCAGTGGAACTATAGCTGTCAGCGTCTTCCTTTATGGCTGTGTGTTTTGCATCTTGTGTAAGGAATCCTTCATTGTCCTTTGCAATACTCTCAAGATCTTGAGATCTTCTCCTCCTGTATTCTTAATGTTTTAAAGTATTGGTTTTCACATTTATATTTTTAGATATTTAATCCATTTGAAATATAATTCTGTTATATACTGAGAACTGTAGTTTTTTCTCCTGAGGAGCTGGTTGTCTCAGCATTATCCATGGAATGGTCTGTGTATTTCTCACTGATCACTACTGGCACACCTGTTGTATACCCACATTTCCATATACCCCTAACTCTGTTAAAGCCTCTAGTTCTCCTTCGTCATCTGTACCTGTACAGATATCACGCACTCTCAATTTCCCTCTCTTTAAGATGTCTTGCTATCTGGCTAGGGGATATAATCCCACCTGGCTCTTTCAAAATTGGTTTGGCATTTTGTGTGAACTTTAGAGTCAACTTACCAGGTTATATGAAAAATCCTTACGGGGAATTTCTTCAGCATTCCTTTCACTATATTAAATTTGGGACATATTGCCATTTAAAATTTTTTTTTGTCTTCTGATATTCATGAGTGAAGTATCTCCATTTATGCAGGCCTTCTTTTATGTCTTTAAATAAAGTTTCATAATTTTTCCTGGAAAGATCTTATATATATATATATTTTGTTAGATATATATATATTTTGTTAGATTTATTCTTAAGTACCTCATAGGTTTAGTTACTGTGAATGGTGTCTTTTTAACAGATGCTTCTACTTGCTTGCTTGTGAATAGAGTTGATTTTTTTTTTATCAGTTTTATATCCTCTAGCTAATCTGAATGCTCTTGGACTTCTTATATCCGCATTTTCTGCAGTCATGACACGTTTATTTTTCCTTTTCAGTCTTTATTCTGTTCATTTCTTTTTCTCATTGCTCTGATGAGGCCTACAACATTGAGTAGAAGCAGTGATGGCAGGCATTTGTTTTTGTTTCTGACTTTAAAGAGAAATGCTGTTAACATTTCACCCTTAAGTATGAAGTTTGCCGTGCCTTTTACAAAATACATTTTATCAAGTTAAAAGAGCTCTCCTTCTATTCATCGTTTCAGAAAGGTTTTGTATTATTCTTTACCTTGAATGGGTTGTATTTTTATTCTGTCCTTTTTTGGTAGTTATTGAGATAATCATATAACTTCCCTTTACATCTATTACTATGATAAATTAGTTTAAAATGAGAGTAATCTGTTTATTGGTAAGATAAATCCCCCTGAGTCCAAAATACATTTAAAGAATACACTGCAGTCCTTCCGTTTCCTTCCTTGAAGAGGTCAGTCCTTGATACCTTACGTAGAGGCGAGCAGAGTAGGTGTCTGTGGTGGGAGCAGGGTGCTGCATTGGCCCCGGGTGAGCGTCGCAGCCGGGCTGGGTGAGGAGCAGCTCTGCGGGGCAGGAGTCACAGCCCGGTTGGGGCGAGGAGGGCCCCGCGGGAGTTTGCAGGGGCGGCTGCTTGTGGGGTGAGAGCTCCGGTGAGGTGAGCACAGGTGGGGAGGGGCAGAGCAGCCCGGCCTGGGGCGTCCGTGTCTCCGCAGAGGGAGGAGGAAGGACTGCCTGCCTACACAGCCAGCTGCAGCAGGCGGAGCCCAAGCCCTGATGAGGGCAGCCCTGACTTAATCAGGTGACCAGCAGAAACCTCATCCGTCATGGGACAAGCTGAAATCACGTGTTGCTTGATAGGATCCAGTGGGCAGAAATCATCCTGCTTCTGTGATATTTCTGCCAAAATGTGTAATATGGGTATAATTATGAGAAAACACTGAATCCGATTTGACAGCTTTTCTACAAGAATAACTGGTGTCTAATCTTTGATAGTGTAAGAGTCCTAAATGAGTCTTTAAGGCTCCACTTAGGACTTAGAGATTGAAGGGACCATGCCAGCTGAATGCAGAGCATGGTTCTGAACTGTATCCTTTGCCGTCCAAGATGGCATTGGAGTAATTGGCACACTTGAGTGGTGTCTGAGTTACATGGTAGTAGTGTACTACTGTTTATTTCCTGATTCTCGTGATCTTACTCTGATCATGTAGGAAGTCCTCGTTTGCAGGAAATACACATTAGATATTTGAAAGCTGTGGAGCGCCAGGTTGGCAACTTACTCCCAAATGGTTCTGGAAAAAACTGTGTGTGTGCTGTGTTCTCAACTTGCTGTAACTTTGTGATTGTCTCAGTTTGTTTGTTTGTTTGTTTTAATTTTCGAGAGTTTATTGCAGGATTTGGTTGGGTAATATTTGGGATTTTAAAATCTGTTTACTAAGTGAGATTGGTCTGTGATTTTCCTTTCTCATATTATGTTTATTCAGTTTTATTCAGTTTTAAGTTTATTTTAAGCCTCAAACAAGATCTTGGGAAACTTTTATTCCCTCCCTTTATCCTTTTCTTTCTTCCAGAGTTTTCTTTAATAGACAATCTATTTCCTGAAGGATCAGTTCCTGGATTTTACTATAGAAAACCAACTTGATTCTTTTTTAAAAAATGGATTCAGTTTCTTTAGTGAGTAAAGGACTTTATGAGATACTTTTAGTAACTTTTTCTAAAACACTTCCCATTTCATTCATATCTTTAAGCTGTTTCATTAAAAAACAAATAGTTAAAGATTTTTAAAGCTGTTTCAAATAAGGAATAACAGTGTATTAAGATAAAAAAAAACAAAAAACCTACATTCTGTAGTTTTGGTCCCTTTCTCATTCCTCAGTCTGTTTGTACCTTCTCTTTTTTTCTTGATTATTTTTGCCTGAGGATTTTTTTTTTTTTTAAGTCTTTTCAGATGACCAGTGTTTGGTTTTATTGATCTTCTCTGTTGTATTTTTATTTTCTATTTCTTATCCATCTGCTCTTATTTTTTATTACTTTAAAATTTTTTGCTTTCTTTGAATTTATTCTCTTTGTTTAACTTAACTACTTAGTTGTTTTGACAAAATTCTGTGTAATAACCACAAAACCCTAGTCACATCTGATAGTAAGTACATATTGCTCATTTATCTGAAGTCAGGACAGGGTTGGCAAGGCAATCTGCTGGCCTTGACTGAAGTCATACACAGGTTTAAGGTTGACTGGATGTCAACTGATAAGAGGGTGGTCTCAACTAGAGCAACAGGGATGACATCTTCTCATCTTCCTGGAAACAGCAGCCTAATTTGGACACACCTCCTCTTGATGGTAGAAGCGTACAACGGAGCAAGATTCTTAAAGTCATAGATAACCTGCTATCACTTCTGCCACATTCTGTCAAAGCAAGTCACGTGGGGTAGGAAAATCTTCTCTGCTATTCTGAGAAAAGTATTCCAAAGTCATGTGAAAAAGTGTGGATACAAAGAGTGAGGCATTCAGTCTGTCATTTGCCATCCCCAATATTTTGCTTTTCCAAGCTTTTTATTATAGAAGTAGTACAAGGATATTACACTGAATACCCAGTGTTAGCATTTTGCTATATGTATTTTGTCTCATGCTTTAATTCTCTTTTTTTCCCTTGAATTCTTTAGAGTTAGGCATCATGACATTGCCCCCTTGTGTTTATCTCTTAAATCCAAAAAATGCAGTCATCACGCTCAGAAAGTTTAATACTGACACAATAATAATGTCTGATTACAATATATGTTCAGATTTCTCTGTCTCAATAATATTCTCTGACTTTTCATTTCGTCTTTTTCTTATGCAGCCAGTTTAGCTTTATCACAACATAAGTATTACTGCCAATCACTTTGCTGTGCAAAATTGTACAACAAAAATCACAAGGCTTATGGGGGAAAATAGAACTTCATCATTGTCACCCAATGGAGTCTTGTGAGAACTGCAGCACAATTTTATATCTCTTTAGTGGTTAAGACAGACATAACTAAGATAAACATGGTGCTTTACCTTGAAAAAGACCTATACTTTGTAGGAGTGGGTGTCAGAAGGGTTGCAGTTTGTGAGTTAAGGTGAGGTGGTGGGAAGAGAATTCTTTGAAAATGGACAGAAAGTGGAAACCATGTGTGGATAGATACGGCCCATCACACACCTGGTGAACTGACATAGCTGGTACATGTTTGAGTTGTGTGCATTTTCTATTTTCTTACACAGCTTAGTTCAGCCGGGTGTACTTTTCTAGTTTCACCTAATGTTTCTCACTAAAAAAGTCACACATAGGCGAATAGAAGTTTAATGTTTTGCTCATACTGTGTTGGAACAAATTTACATTTTTTTTTTTTTAAGCTATAGCACAACTTGAAGTACAAACATATGCATCTATAAATTTCCCTCTTAAGATTGCTTTAGCTGCATCCTGCAGATTTTTATTTATTTTGGCTATAATTCAGATCTGAGTATTCTCTGATTTCTGTTATGATTTCTTCCCCCCATGATTTAGAAATTCACATGAGGGAGGGAGTGATAGATGTGGAATTCGGGATTGACATGTGCACACTCCTATATTTAAAATAGATGTAGCCAACAAGGACAGCACGAGGAGCCCTTCTCAGTGTTCTGTGATAACCTAAACGGGAGAAGAATTTGAAAAAAGGGTAGGTGACACGTGTAACTGAATCAAACACGTGTAGCTGAGTCTCTTTACTCCTGAGACCTCACACAGCTGTGTTACTCAACTGCACTCCAAGATAAAATTAAAATTCTTTTTAAAAAATGCACTTAAAGAGTTTCAAATTTGTAGTTTTCTTTGTGGGTGTATCTTGTTAATATTTTCTAGCTTTATAGCTTTGTGTTCAAAGAATGTGAAATGTATAATATTCTTTGTTATTATTGTGACCGTGGCCTAGTGTGGAGTCAGTTTTTGTAAATGTTTTGCATTTTTAAAGAATGTGCATTCTCTAATTGCCGAGTACAGGTTAATATACTTAGATTACCTTATTTTCTTAGCTGAATATTCTATGTTTACCTCACTAGTTCAATCCAGAGTCTCCCTCAGTTGTATAAATCTCCTCTCAGCTTACTCAGGCACGTTAGGTAGTCTGTTAAGTTCACCTTGAGGAAATTTGCCCTGGAGTCATCTGACATGTGGTGGTTACTTTTCAGGCCCACTGTCTTCTTGGGATGTTCCCTCTTCACCTCTCTCCTGTTCCCCTTCCCCTGCATACCGTTTTCATTCCCTTCTTGGTTTATCTCCCCTCGTTTTGATGAAACTCTCCCTTCAGTAGCATTGTGGAAAAAATACGCCTACACACTGAGCTTCTTGAAAACTTGCATGTCTGAAAATGACTTTTCTGCCTTAATACCTGTGGTAGTTGGGCGGAAATGATTCCCCTTCAGTTTTTCATGGAGTGCCTCATTTTCCTTTGGCTCCAGTGTTGCTGTTGAGAAGTCTGCTCTGCCCCCAGTCTTGTCTGAAGTTTGTTTTGGTCTTCTCTGTCCTTGAGTGCCAGAATTTTATGAAGTAGTGCCTTGATACAGGTCTAATTTAAGTGATTGTGCTGTGCGCTCAGTGGGTCTTTCAGTTCTTAGAATTTGTGTCCTTAGATTCTAGGAAATTAACTCGAATTAGTTCTTTGATTTCCCCTCCGTTTTTCTGTTCTAACTTCTGGAATTCCTGTTGTTGATTTTGAGATCTCTAGCGCTCTTCTCCAGATCTTCTTGTCTTTTCTTTCCTGTGCCTTTTAATTTTGGGGTAAATTTCCTCAGTTTATCTTCCAACTCTTTGAGGTTTTCATTTCTGCTATTATATTTTCAATTTAAATCTTTTTTCTATAAATATTCCTTTATGATGTGGTATTTTTATTCACAGGTCTAAGACATTCTCTGACCCCTAGATATTGATGATGGTTTCTGGGAATCTTGTCTTCTTGTTTTTACTCCAAGTTTCCTTTCACACTAGTTTGTCTTGGCTCCCATTCTTTAAAGGGGTGTGTGTGCATGCATGCTCAGTCACGTCCACGTCTGCAGCACCATGGACTGCAGCCCGCTAGGCTCCTCTGTCCATGGGGTTTTCTAGGCAGGAGTACTGGGGTGGGGTGCCATTCCCTTCCCCAGGAACCTTCCTGACCAGGGAAAGTTGCCCTGGTGGGTGGATTCTTCCCACTGAGTCAGCTGGGAAGCCCCACTTAAAGGCGTACCACCAGCAAACCCACTGAGAACGCCGAGCCCACGCATGGGGTTTGTTGTGACCTTAACCATAAGGGGGTTCAGCTGTTTCCTTTTCATGGTGGAGAACTTTGTTTCAGAATCTTTGGGTCTTTTCTCGTGAATTTCCTGAGACTGACTCATCTAAGGAGATTTTGGCAATTATGAGGAGAAAGGAACTCAAGAAGGGAAGTTGTCTCTATAGTCAGTATTTGGAAAATTCAGCAGTGGCCAGAGGACTGGAAAAGGTCAGTTTTCATTCCAATCCCAAAGAATAGCAATGCCAAAGAATGCTTAAACTACCACACAGTTGCACTCATCTCACACGCTAGTAAAGTAATGCTCAAAATTCTCCAAGCCGGGCTTCAACAGTACGTGAACCATGAACTTCCAGATGTTCAAGCTGGTTTTAGAAAAGGCAGAGGAAACAGAGATCAAATTGCCAACATCCATTGGATTATTGAAAAAGCAAGAGAGTTCCAGAAAAACATCTATTTCTGCTTTATTGACTATGCCAAAGCCTTAGACTGTGTGGATCACAACAAACTGTGGAAAATTCTTCAAAAGTTGGGAATAGCAGACCACCTGACCTGCCTCGTGAGAAACCTGTATGCAGGTCAGGAAGCAACAGTTAGAACTGGACGTGGAACAACAGACTGGTTCCAAATAGGAAAAGGAGTACGTCAGGGCTGTATATTGTCACCCTGCTTATTTAACTTATATGCAGAGTACATCATGAGAGACGCTGGGCTGGAAGAAGCACAAGCTGGAATCAAGATTGCTGGGACAAATATCTGCAGATGACACCACCCTTATGGCAGAAAGGGAAGAAGAACTAAAGAGTCTCTTGATGAGGGTGAAAGAGGAGAGTGAAAAAGTTGGCTTAAAACTCAGCATTTAGAAAACTAAGATCATGGCATCTGGTCCCATCACTTCATGGCACATAGATGGGGAAACAATGGAAACAGTGACAGACTTTATTTTGGGGGGCTCTAAAATCACTGCAGATGGTGACTGCAGCCTTGAAATTAAAAGATGCTTACTCCTTGGAAGAAAAGTTATGACCAACCTAGGCAGCATATTAAAAAGCAGACATTACTTTGCCAACAAAGGTCCATCTAGTCAAAGCTATGGTTTTTCCAGTGGTCATGTATGGATATGAGAGTTGGAATATAAAGAAAGCTGAGTGCCAAAGAATTGATGCTTTTGAACTGTGGTGTTGGAGAAGACTCTTGAGAGTCCCTTGGACAGCAAGGAGATCCAACCAGCCCATCCTAAAGGAAATCAATCCTGAATATTCATTGGAAGGACTGATGCTGAAGCTGAAACTCCAAATACTTTTGGCCACCTGATGCGAAGAACTGACTCTTTTGAAGAGACCCTGATGCTGGGAAAGATTGAAGGCAGGAGGAGAAGGGGCTGACAGAGGATGAGATGGTTGGATGGCATCACCAACTCAACGGACGAGTTTGGGCAAGCTCAGGGAGCTGGTGATGGACGGGGAGGCCTGGAGTGCTGCGGTCCCTGGGGTCGCAAAGAGTCGGACACGACTGAAGGACTGAGCGACTGAACTGAACTGAACGCTCCCCTCATCTCATGCAGGTATCATTCTCTACTTCTCTCCAGAATAAACTGCTGGCGACTGTGGTGATGCCCAGCTCGGGTCACCTGACGGTAGAGAGGGACGCAGAAATCAGGGGGGCCAGCTGCCTGCACAGCCCTGGCATTCTGTCTCACCTTTGCCCCGTTGCCAGAAGCACCAGATGCTCTGGTTCTTGAGCCCTTTGGTGATTCCGAAGGATTAGCTCTTTACCTAAACCCTCCTTACTTAGGAGTCATTTTCCTCAAGAGTTCGAATCTTCCATATGCTTTCCAGTGTTTAAAATTTTGTTTATCTTTCCCCTACTCCTGTTTTCTTAGTCCTTGTAAGTTTATGTCACTTAAAAAAAATTACTCTTGATTTAGTGAGGTTTGAAGGGAGCAAAGTACAAATTGTATGTGTCTAGATCCACCATTTTCACACAAAACCTTAAAGTAACATTTAGCAAGTTTGAAATTCTGAAAGAGTATCACCCACACTCAGACTCAGTGGGTACAAAAAAGTGAAAAACCTGTTGTTTCTTTCACTTTTGTCCAGTGGAGTTTTTCTGGAGGTTACATGATGTGTGATATTGCAGCAGATTAAATTCAGAGATAGATACGAGGATCCTCCTCTTTTCTATTAAGTCAAACATTGAAGAGATTTGAAAAATGTAAAAAATACCACTCTTCTAATTTTTTGAAAAAAATTTTTCATTAAAAATACTGTATTGATAGTAACATAGGATGAGTTTCTTGTTATTTTAAATCCATTTATAAGTATATAATTAAACATCTCAGTTTTCATGTCTAATTCTCACATGGTAAAAATCAGTAGTTACAGCCTCCATAAACAAACACTTTGGATTTCTCAGTAATTTTTAAGAAAGTAAATGGTTTTGAGGTCAAAACTTTTGAAAACATGCACTCTAGGGTATCGTAGCTGTAAACTGAAATTGGACCCTGCATGTAACAGTGTAAACGTATCCAGCACTCCGGTCTTGCCTCTACAGAGAACAATAGTGTAATTTAATCCTCCTGCTCATTAGATTGAACACTCCTGTGGTTTTGTTCTTCTTTTCTTTTTTCTCCTAATAATCATGAGAGGAACTAAAAGAAGCTTCTGGAAATTACAATCTATACTGCCTTTATCCCTATAGATATTTCAGTCTCTGCTGACTTAGAGAATAATAAATCAGCTTAGCCAGACTATTAAATGTGCATTTTTGTTCCCAGGGGGACAAAATTGGTTCTCAGGGAGTAAAAAGAATTTTAGATATTATAATAGTTTGTGGTCCCTAAACAGATATATAGTACATTTGTGGTATTACAGTTTCATTGGGGGTGGGGGCCAGTTAGGAAAAAAAGTCAAGTCTCCATAGGAGCAGATGAGAATGAAAAAGAGGTTGAGAAACACTGTTTTAGAGATCCTGCCGGAATGTGACCCTTGAACCTTTCTTTTGCTTGTATTTCTTTCTCAGATCCCAGGCCTGCTACCTAATACACACTGTAGAATCGAGGTGATGACACAGTTAACTTGTGGGAATCCAGTAGGTCCCTTCAAGAAGGAGACAGTGAGGTGAGGATTCCAGCAGCCAGAGAGCTAGTGCCTCAGCTTCAACCAGTTGTTGCAGTGCTGGAATGTGAACCCAGGGTTTCCACGTTTTCCAAATTAGAAAAAGTTAGAAATCCAGATTCTCTGTAAACTTATGATTTCTAAATGTTAGAAACTAAAATAATTTTTAAACAATATGCCCATCAGTCAAAACCTCTGTGAATCACCAGTTTAGGGGCTCCCCCTCCATCCCCACTAGTATACTCTCTTTTGGCATGATGGAATGTGTCTCCTAAGTATGACTCCTTTATTTATTGCAGTCTAAACTCAGAGCCATTTTGCTCCTGCTTGAGTAACTTCAGTGATAGATCCACCTGTCCCAGGAGGCCAACCTGTTCAATTTTTGGTTAACTCTGTTGCATGGTCAGTCTGATAGGAAGCAGAGATTTATCTTAAACCTTTAACCTAGTGCTCTTGGTTTATCCTCTGAGGCCACAAAGAATAAAACTTGTTTTGTGTGACACGTCTTCAGATTTGTTACTTTGGCTCTGAATCAGCACTTTATTTTTCTAGAAATGCAGAGCATAGTATTTGAGAATTCAGGCTCTGAAGTCAGACTATTAAGGTTTGAATCTCCTCTCTGTCTAGCTCTGTGATCTTAGGACTTATTCATTTTGTACCTTTGTCCATTTTAATATCAGCATATGACTGTAATTTATCTAATTGGTAATAAGTATTACATGTAAGACTTGCAGAACCGTGTCTGGTATGTAGTGAATATTTAGTAAGTATTGTTTACTGTCCACATTAAGCATCTGATCCTTAGTTCCGTCTGTCATTCTTGACGCTGTGCTGTGCTTAGTCGCTCAGTCGTGTCTGACTCTTTGTGACCCCGTGGGCTGTAGCCCCCCCCAGGCTCCTCTGTCCATGGGGATTGTCCAGGCAAGAACACTGGAGTAGACTGCCATGCCCTCCTCTGGGGGATCTTCCCAACCCAGGGATCAAACCCAGGTCTCCCACATTGCAGGTGGACTCTTTACTGTCTGAGCCACCAAGGAAGCCATTCTTCATAGACCACAGGTTTAAATTTGCTTACTAAACTTATAGTTTACTCATTAATGGAAGCAGTCCATGCCTTGTAGGAAGACTTACAGATTTCTTTTCCTATCTCTTCTATACTATCTCCTCCCATATGCCTCTCCAAATCAGTTCACGATGACTTTTATCTTTGTCCATTTCTGTATGTATATGTAAATATGAAAGCATCACACACAGACAAACAGACTTACTCATTCTTGAACACAAGATCATTGGAGGGACAACCAAAGTGTGAGGCTTAGGCCCTCCCCACTTTCTAATAGAACCCTGATTTTGCTCACACATTTTTATTTTAAAATAGGAAGGAACCTTGGAGAGTGCCGTTTGATTGGTTTAAAAGTCAACCATGGAGTCCTTTATACTCTGTGATTTTTTTTAACTTTTTATTTTGTGTTGGAGTGTAGCAGATTAACAATGTTGTGATAGTTTCAGGGGGACAGCAAAGGGACTCAGTCATACATATACATGTGTCCATTTTCTCTCAATGGCTGTGTGATTTTTGGCATAGGCATGTGATGAAATTCTAGTCATTGAGACTGGAGGAAAAATTTACTGACAGAATTGGGCTTTTGGTTTCTGGAAAAGGTTTCTTTGTTCCTTAAAAAGAGGCACATGAAGTGGTGGTCTCACCTTCTGGTTTTTGCTGAGACCTCGGGATTGGGTGGGAGCAGAATGCAGAGTAACGGCAGAGATGGGTCCTTGGAGATATTGTTGAGCTGCTGAACTAACCAGTCCGGCAGCCTGTCCTTCCTCTTAATGTCTTACTATGTGGGAAACCTTTCTTACTGATTCTGCTGCTTTGAGTTGGGTCTCCTTACTTTCACCTGGAATATGACTGGCAAATTGGATAAACAGTCCATAACCTCATAAAGTAATCTACAGATTTATGGTTCTGTGACATTGCCACAAACAGTATGTAGCGGACAGAATGTTTCATAGAGAGTGAGGCTACCTGGCTTTGCTAATTACTGAATTCAGTTAATATTCGAATTGTAGGTCACTCAACTTCATAAAACAAAATTAAGTGATCTTTAAGATCTGTTCTGATTCTGCATAAAGAATATGAGTGATTATTCTGAAATTCCTGCCTGAAATGAAAGGTTTTGTATAGATTAAGGCAGTAGATATATAAATAACTTTTTTAGTTGAAGAAAGCATAGTTTATTAGCCAGTCGTGTTGGGAATGCTTCCAGTTCCATGGTGGTCCTGCTAATTTTAGGGTCTTGAGAAACAGGGGAAGCTCTACTATCAATCTGTACACTAACCAGTTTGCATATCAACTCATAGCTTTGTAAAAATAGATATTTGTTTTTTAGCCCAGCTTTGAAACTTATTCCCTTGTAAGTCATCAGAACAAGCATGCCATTAGTTTTTTTTTCATACCATCTCATCATCTGCTGTGATCCTTTTCTTCTACCCTTTCCCCAATTATTAATACACTTAGTCCCAGATCATTAAGTAGCCACCTAAGAGCTCTGCTTTTCACCAGAATCTGCTTTCTCTCCCTCTTTCTTCATCTATAAATGAGGTGAAAGTATATAATTTTTAACGTGCTTTATGGTTCTAACATTCTGTGATTTGTCAGTTATTTTCCTCATCAATTCAGACCTTGTTATACCTAAAATAGCTCATCTTTGGTTATAACTGGACAGCAGAACTCAGTTATGTAAAGGAAAAAAGGTATATAAGTACCCTGTGCAGAGCCAGATCTATCAAGAAATGTAGAGCCTGGGCAAAATGTAGATATATATACCCACATGTAGATATATGTAGTTTTTTAAGGGTTTTTTTGGAAGGGGATTGATTGGGAGACAAGAAAAGGAAGAAACTTATAATTTCAAAACTTTTAGGAAGTCAGTACATTATTTTCTTTTCCAGGAGAAGTTAAAACTATTACAAGATTGATTTATTACTGCAAGAGAATTAATAGGGGAAACCTAAGTGTTTGATCAAACCCATATTAACATTTGGCAGGCATGAAATTCCCTAGACATCCAAACTTCTTTTTCCAGAAAAAGGAAAATAATATTTAATGATCTTCAGTAGAGAGACAGGTGCTAGGTGAAGTAAGAATTATATGGATCAGTTCAGTTCAGTCACTCAGTTGTGTCCGACTCTGCGACCCATGGACTGCAGCACTCCCGGCCTCCCTGTCCATCACCAACTCCTGGAGATTACTCAGACTCATGTCCATTGAGTCGGTGATGCCATCCAACCATCTTATCTTCCTGTCATCCCCTTCTCCTCCCGCCTTCAATCTTTCCCAGCATCAGGGTCTTTTCAAATGAGTTAGTTCTTCACATCAGGTGGCCAAAGTATTGGAGTTTTCAGCTTCGGTCTTCCAATGAATCAGTCCTTGCAGTGAATATTGAGGGTTGATTTCCTTTAGATGGACTGGTTGGATCTCCTTGCAGTCCAAGGGACTCCCAAGAGTCTTCTCCAACACCACAGTTCAAAAGCATCTATTCTTCTTTATAGTCCAACTCTCATATCCATACATGACTACTGGAAAAACCATAGCTTTGACTAGATGAACCTTTGTTCTCTGCTTTTTAATAGGCTGTCTAGGTTGGTCATAACTTTTCTTCCAAGGAGCAAGCATCTTTTAATTTCATGGCTGCAGTCACCATCTGCAGTGATTTTGGAGCCCCCAAAAATAAAGTCTGTCCCCATTGTTTCCCCATCTATGTGCCATGAAGTGATGGGACTAGATGCCATGATCTTAGTTTTCTGAATGTTGAGTTTTAAGCCAACTTTTTCACTCTCCTCTTTCACTTTCATCGAGAGGTTTTTTAGTTCTTCTTCACTTTCTGCCATAAGGGTGGTGTCATCTGCATATCTGAGGTTATTGATATTTCTCCCAGCAATCTTGATTCCAGCTTGTGCTTCTTCCAGCCCAGCATTTCTCATGATGTACTCTGCATATAAGTTAAATAAGCAGGGTGACAATATACAGCCTTGACGTACTCCTTTCCCAATTTGGAACCAGTCTGTTGTTCCATGTCCAGTTCTAACTGTTGCTTCCTGACCTGCATACAAGTTTCTCAAGAGGCAGGTCAGGTGGTCTGGTATTCCCATCTCTTTCAGAATTTTCCACAGAATCTATTTGTTTACTTCCACTGTATAATCATAAGGGATTTTATTTAGGTCATACCGGAGTGGTCTTAGTGGTTTTCCCTATTTTCTTCAATTTCAGTCTGAATTTTGCAATAAGGAGTTCATGATCTGAGCCACTGTCAACTCCCCGTCTTGTTTTTACTAACTGTAGAGAGCTTCTCCATCTTTGGCTGCAAAGAATGTAATCAATCTGATTTCAATATTGACCACCTGGTGATGTCCATGTGTAGAGTCCTCTCTTGTATTGTTGCAAGAGAGTGTTTGCTATGACCTGTGCGTACTCTTGGCAAAACTCCCAAGGCCAAATTTACCTGTTACTTCAGGTATCTCTTGCCTTCCTACTCTTGCATTTCAGGCCCCTGTAATAAAAAGGACATCTTTTTGGAGTGATAGTTCTAGAAGACTGTAGGTCTTCATAGAACTGTTCAACTTCAGCATTACTGGTCGGGGTATAAACTTGGATTACTGCGATACTGAATGTTTTGCCTTGGAAACAAACAGAGATCATTCTGTTGTTTTTGAGATTGCATCCAAGTACTGCATTTCAGACTCTTGTTGACTGTGATCACTACTCCATTTCTTCTAAGGAATTCTTGCCCACAGTTGTAGATATAATGGTCATCTGAGTTAAATTCTCCCATTCCAGTACATTTTAGTTCACCAGTTCCTAAGACGTCGATGCTCACTCTTGCCATCTCCTGTGTGACCACTTCCAGTTTGCCTTGATTCATGGAGCTGACATTCCCGGTTCCTGTGCATTGTTGCTCTTCAGAGCATCAGACTTTACTTCCATCACCAGTCACACCCACAGCTGGGTGTTGTTTTTGCTTTGGCTCTGTCTCTTCATTTTTTTCTGGAGTTATTTCTCCACTGGTCTCCAGTAGCATATTGGGCACCTACTGACCTGGGGAGTTCATCTTTTCAGTGTCCTATCTTTTTGCCTTTTCATACTGTTCATGGTTGGTGTTACAGTTTCAAAAACCTTGAAGGTGTGAGTGGAGTCATCCTGCATCATATCATCATATCATAAAATAACCAAAGTGAAGTGTTAGACACTCAGTTGTGTCAGATTCTTTGTGACCCTGGCGACTGTAGCCTAGCAGGCTCCTCTGTCCATGGAATTTCCCAGGCAAGAATACTGGAGTGAGTAGCCATTCCCTTCTCCAGGGGATCTTCCTGACCCAGGGATCGAACCCGGGTTTCTTATGTCTCCTGCATAACCAAGGAAAACACTAAAACCAACCATGACAACATTTGCACATTTAACATTTTTTAGACACAGAACGTCATGCTAAGTTTTATTCCTAGAAATAGAGGGATAATCACAAGACAATTCCAGAATGCAGATTTTTCCATTCATTTGGTAGGTTTTGTTTTGATTTTTCCAAGTCCTATTGAGAGATTTGTACTGACAACTTTATAAACACGTGGCATTTTTTCCAGTACCACTTCTCAAACTCTCTGACGCCAAATAGGTGTCCTCCAATTCAGTTCAGTTAGTTCAGTTCAGTTAGGTCGTACTCCACAGGGAAAGGACTCAGTCCCACAGACTGCTCTTGTTTCACATGCCAGTTCCAAGTACTAGGCCTTCAAGTAATTTGTGCTTCTGTCCAACTTGGAGAGGGTCTGGGTTTAGGAATATATGACTACTCAGAAAAATAAGTTGTTACTATGTTGCTCTTTAATTTACTAGTTTACCTTTTCTATTCCTCATTCTCTCTGATTGCTTACTACTTCCAGTAGTTACAGGGTTGTAGAGAGGACAAGGTAATAAGTGTTTTCTTTTGAGTGTTTGATAGTAAAATATAATTCTGTCCTTCCTACTTTCCTCCTTGCACGTTTTTAAAAAGCTTCCTCTGTATGCCAGAGGGTACAAGCAAGACCTCATGGAGTATTCCTTCAAGATGCCCTCTTTTCTAGGAAATAGCACCTAAATTTGCCATGTGTTGATGAGTCTTAAACCTTGAAGTGTGAGAAGGACTAATTGTGGTCGTCTTCTATATTATAAAAACATTTAATTAGAGTTCTACTTCATTTAGCATAATTGTAGAACCTTTTAGATAGTTTTTAGTAAGTAACGGTTTTAATAGCTGTAGAACAAGTGGGTGTCTAATTACTGCTGCCAGTTTCTTCCATTTCTTACTTCTGTAGGATAAGCAGCATTTTGTTTTTCCTTTTAATAATTTTGATGAGGTAAAATAGTTGAACTCTTTACTTCATTAAGGAATGAAGAGTGTTCTTTATTTTAAAAAATAAGCACTTTATTATAAAAATTTCTTGAACTTATAATCATTCTCAAAATCTTTAATAGTGATTTTATGTATGCCGAACATCTTTAGATTGATTTTTTTAATGATAAAACTTGTCATAAAGCAGTAATATGCAAATAATATTACTTTTTATAACTGAAAATACTTCATGTCTTTTCTGTCCATAATGTGATTCATTTATTGTTAGATTTTGAGTTTTATGTTCCTTGCATGAAAAATAGAAAACAAATATTTGAAATTCTTCACTGCATGCCTGCTCAAATATAACTTGCCCACACATCTTCTTTTTAAAATAACTTTTAAATCTCAGAACTTTGGGGGTGAAAGATGGCGTTTTGACTCAGAAAGATAGAAGAGAATGCTTGCACTATTTAAAACCAGACTTCATGAAATGATGCTATTTTTGGATGAATTAACTATTATTTTCTCCTACAAAGAGCTGCTGGATTGTGGCTCTATTACTTTTAATATTTTAATCTGTATAAACTGCTTTTTGTTTTTATAAAATAATTTTTCAAAATTTCCTAGGGAGGAAAGAAAAACAGTTGATTTGTCAATTTGTATTTTGATTTACATTGAATACTTTCTATTATTCCTTCCAAACAGACACTCCTTGAATATGCAGAGAAGTGGAAAACTTCAGAAGACCCTTTACCTTTATTGGAGGTATACACAGTGGCTATCCAAAGTTACGTGAAAGCCCGACCTTATCTTACCTCTGAATGTGAAAATGTAGCTTTGGTTCTGGAACGCTTGGCATTGTAAGTAAACTTTTGAGTAAATAAAAAACTTAGATTAAGCTTTTTGTTTTAACTCTGCATCTCAGGTCTTATGATAGTTTAATTTTAAAGAGTTATGGAGAGTCTACTGATAATATTAGAATTATTTTTCTTATTTTACTTTAAATTTTAATAATTATTTGTATCCTTACGACTTTTTGTTTTTTCAGAAGCTGTGTTGAACTTTTGCTGTGTCTGCCTGTTGAATTATCTGATAAGCAGTGGGAGCAATTTCAGACACTGGTGCAGGTGAGAATATTTACCTACTAGATTTAACATAGGTATATTTTATGGCGATTTTCTTTATTCTGAATAAATTATTTATAGTTAAAATGTAAAAGATTTAAGTGATGACAAACATTAATTGCTGTTCTTATTAACAGTGATGACTTGCACCTAGTCAAGATGTTTATTAAATGAATATATACACTTAAGTAGATTGATTGAATATTGCACAGTTCTTCAAGATCAAATAATTAGAACTTTGCCACGGCAGTAAGAGAACACAAAAGAAAATGCCCTCATTTGTGTTTAGAAACAGTTTAAAAAAAAACAAACAAACAGTTTAATTGCTGAAAATTGTGGTGTGCTTTATAAGAATTTAACATACCTCATTTAATCCTTATGAAAACTTTGTGGGGGTAGGTTATATTTTTTCCCATTTTAAAGGTGAGGAAACTGAGGCTCAGTTCTACAGTATTTATTGGCCCATACTTTCACAGCTAATATCAGAGTAGTAATTTGAACCGAGATTCTTTATTCCATAGCCCAGGCTTTCTCCTGTATCTGAAAACACATGCTTTATCTCTTTTACTTAGTGCTGTGATTCTACTTATAAAAGTACTACATAGTTTAGCTCTTAGTTGTTTTGGAGTATTTCAAGAATATTAAATTTTGTTTAAGCACTAGATTGTGCTGGATATATTATAGCTTCAAGTAAATTTTGATTAATTGGTTAGTTTAAAAGAATGTTCCTGCCAGCTAATCTCAGAAAGTATAGTTGTCTCTCTATTCCTCTATCCAGAGTTCTTAAAATACCTTTTGGCCTTATGTTTTTGCATAGAAGAAATATTAAAAGTAGATTAGTCTCAGATTTTAGAAGCATGTGAAATAAACTATAGTTAGGCAGAAAAGTCAACTTTTCTATTTTAACATTAAACATTAAAATCTATTTTAATTGCAAATTTAATTTGCAAAATTCTTAAAGATAGGATTCATGTCTTTATACCATAGGATTTCACATAGTATTTTACACATAGTAGATACTTAATAACTGTTGAAAGTGTCTTGTCCTGTTTGTCACATTGCAACTAACTTTTTGATCATGCAGTTTCTACTTCAGCATAGCAATAACTTGTGTCTCAGGTTTTTTTTCCCTGCAAGTGGTTATTTTTAGGTAAATGATTGTTTCAGAACTATTTTCATAGTTTGGTACTCACATACACTCTACCACAGAGTTAATTAAGTAGATAGTTTATATTGCAAATATAATACTGAATTCCTCATACTAATTTTGTTTGTCAGCATAAGGTAAACTTTGAAACTTTCCTTTTGAAATAGCACTACTTGATACTTTTTCATGTGTGTTAATGAGAAGGAAATAACTAAATCCCAGTATGGTAGCTCTCGGCATTTGCTCAAAAAAAAAAAAAAAATCTTAAGGCCCTTGAACTTGTTTCAGTGAGATTTTTATGGTTTTGAGGAATAGATTTTTAATACAAACATAGCATGAGCTTTAAGAGTTTCCATGACACTTTGCTTTCATTTCAGAGCTTCTTCAGGCTTATTTTATACCGGCTTAACTACATTTATTTTATTTTGCCTGTGTTTTAACTAAACATTTCTCTACCGAACTAGAGGATAGGCCCCATAAACGCAGGGACTAGTTGCTCTCTTCCCTGGTACTTGGCCCACAGAAATTCTCAGTAAACAATTTCTGAATTGATTTAAAATTGTTGGTCTTTTGTGGCCTGAAAAATATGCCAGTTGCATGAACACTTGGAAACAAGTAAGCAAGGTTCAGTGTCAGCTTTAATAGGATATTGCTAAGACTATGCAGTCTTACAAATGTATGAAAAGTCATACATTTAGTTGTTTTCACAAGTCCCTTTTATTGAAATACGTGTATATAAGTTGTCATTTAGGCCTTGATGTAAATTTGTCATCTGTTAATGGTAGAAGTTTTTTGGAAAATTTTTTTACTAACAGAGGATATAAAATGTATAAGGTCTTTCATGCTATGGATATTCTGATAGCTTCCTCGAGAAATAACTTTACTGTTGATTTAGATCTTGGGGGAAAAATAATATGAACTTATTTCTAGAAATTTATTTTATTTATTTAAAATTTATAATTAGTATAATTCTTATTCTTGAAATTCATCTTTAAAAATCAGAAGAATGCAGCACTTTGTAATGTGACATGAAAATTTTAAGATTAAAGTCTTATTTTTCAAAAGTTTAGTATTATATTTAAAGGCTGATAAGCTTGGTTTTGAAAATCTGTTGTAATTCTTTGGATGTTTATTTAATATTTATAGGTAGCTCATGAAAAGCTGATGGAGAATGGCAGCTGTGAATTGCATTTTTTAGCTACTCTAGCTCAAGAGACTGGGGTGTGGAAAAACCCGGTACTGTGCACTATTCTTTCCCAGGAACCATTGGATAAGGATAAAGGTAAATTTTCTAGAGAGAAGAGAGAAAGAAAAAAGCATCATTAGACTAGAGGAAATAAGTACTTAAAATTGTTTTGATATAATCCCAGAATATTCCAAGAAGGACCGTTTTATTTAAATTTTATATGAGGTGCTTGAGGCCCTTCACCTTTTTTTTTAAATTGGGGGAAGATGTATTTATAGGGTTATGTAATCTTAGGGTAACAGAGAAACTCAGTTTTTTTCTCAACATTATTTTATCAGAGGAATTCCCTCTGTAACATCCTGACAGGTGGCAATCTAGCTTATATTTGATAACTTATTTGACAGATGGAGAAGCAAAAGTAGGGTAGTTAAATGATTTTTCTCAAAATAGATAAGATTAACGCTAGTAACTCTAAAGTCTTCTGCCTCTAAGATTAGTACTCTTTCTCAAACAGTTTTTTCTCAGACTTACTTTATCCTGCTTTGTTGTTGTTATTATATGAGCTTAGGCAATAAAGATCCCAGTTAAACTGAAACTGATAGGTGTCCTACTAGAAGTAGATGGCTAAATCACTAATACGTGTAACACTTAATGTTCAGAGTTCAAAAACTGTATGTGCTGTGAAGAAGAGCACATATTCTTACCTGTGATATTTTCTCCAGATTGTTTAGGAAAGTGCTCAGATTTCACCCTGTTTTCCCAAGGTATTTAACTAGAGAAATAAAAAAGTTTCTTCCATTGTTTATGGTCGCTTTCCTTGTTGGTTGATGGCAAAGCTTAGGCATTTTGCTCCGTGATAGCAGTTTCTGAGGCTCTGAGAAAGGAGTAAACTCACCGTCGTCAGCTCTTCTGGTACTTTGACATTTACCAAAAGACTTCTCAGCTCATCTCCAAACTCCTCACGGAGCTGACTCTTCCTGCCTGACTCCTCTCTCAACATTTCCACACCTTTCTGGATAGTTTTAGCAGTGTTGTCTGGTTCTTGGCGTTCACTGAAAGTTCATTTGTGTTACTGCCCTTGGTGTGTTTCCACAGATTAGTTACATTATTCTTAGAGAAATAGATCCTCATTATTTAGAATAATAAGAACAACATTTAAAGGTTGAGAGTCTTAGGGGCTTTTTGCCTTTGGTGTATTATTTTTTTATCCCCAGTGTATTACCACTATGTTTTTATTTCTATAATTAAATTCTACTTTTTACTCTTCTCAGGTTTAGAAATAGTGGATATAATATATTAATAATGATACCAAATTACATTGTATAGTTATTGCTGTTTGTACTGTGCTTTTATATGCCTGGTTTCTTTTAATCTTCACAATGATCCTGTGGAAAAGTAGGATCTTTTTTTGTCCCTGTTTTACAGGTGGGAAAATACAGGCTCAGAAAGATGAGTTGTCTTTTCTGTATCACACTGCCAGTGATGTGAAGTGGAGCTGGGAATTGGAGGGCGGTCCCCAGCTCTGTCCTTTTTATACTATGCCGTGTTGCACCCAGCCTAATAAAATAAAATCACACCTCACTTAAATAAAGATTTAACTCCTTTTTTCTGTTGTCAGTTTCTGAAGAGCATCTTTGCCAAACTCACACATTATGCTAATACAGAAAAATAGAACCTTTACCTTTGCAGAGATTTAAAATTTACCTTAATGTGTGCTCAGTGTCCGTCCTTGTTGCAATGCGCCTGACATGGTTTCTGTAACAGATGTCTGCCCATCCCTGTGCTCCGTTACTTCATGATCCTCACCTGGCATAGCTACTGGAATCACTTGGGTCATAAAGCAGAAGGAGTTTCTACAGTAGCAGATAGACTGTAGGTGGCCAGATCTCAGTGTGACTTGTGACGTAACCAGAGGTGTCACGTGACTGAGAGACTGCAGCTGTAGTCTTCATTTGGCCCTGTTATTTAGACCTGCTTCTTTGGTGGCAGTTACTCTGTGGGTAATCACATAGACTCGAAGTGTGTGTTGACGTAGTTAAAATGTTACGCGTGTCCGCTGATTTATTTACATTTTCAGGTTGGGCAGTTGTACAGCCTGTGGGACTTGGGCTTTTTATAAGGTCTGTCCAGACCCTTGGTTTAACCGCTGCTGGCCTGTGAGGTTTGATGAGAGTAGAGCTCTGCCAGTAGTAGGTACACTGTAACAGGCTGTGTGTGTTAGTTTGTTTATAGCAAAGCGTCGGAAGTTTTGATGTAATATTTGAACAATGGATAATCAACTTAATTCTGATTTATAACTAATTTTTATTGACTAATTTTAGAACTGCTAAAGCCAGGTGGCTCAGTGGTAAAGAATCTACCTGCAGTGCAGGAGATCTGGGTTTGATCTCTGGTTCAGGAAGATCCCCTAGAGAAGGGAACGGCAACCCACTCCAGTATTCTTGCCTGGAGAATCCCCATGGACAGAGCAGCCTGGCAGTCTGTAGTTCATGGGGTCGCAAAGCGTTGGTCGTGATGGCACACATGCAAAGGCCAGCTGAACCAAGAAATGTTCTTTGATTTAGGGATTGAGGGTGTATGGGACTCAATTAAAAATGTTGGTTTCACTTTAAGGTTGTAGTACCCTAGAATAACGTAACTCTAATAATTAAACCAGTGTAATTCAAGTAGATGGCCTTTGACTATTACAGGAACTTCAGGCTTACATGTTACAGCGCCTTTCATCTCAGAATTGGAAAGGCACTGAATGATCATTTATCTTTTACTCAGTTTTAACTCCCTTCTAAAACATCACTCACTGGTAAATGAATGGGCCTTTGCTTGAACACTTAGAGAGAATGGTAACTATGTAATTCACTCCGTTAATAGCTGCTCTTATATTAGATAATCTTTATTGTGTAAATTGTGAAGATCTATGTACTTAGAGTTGCTCTCTTTTGGATCTAGTGCTACCCCTAAAGCCATGCATACCTAACAAAGTACAGATCCCTCTAAAGGGACTAAAAGCTGCCCCGGTGTGGCGTGACTCTTAAGTATACAGTCCTGATTTCTGACTTCGGTGCATCTTGTTTGTCGTTCATGTGTAATTCTCAAAACTTAACGTGAACCCCAAGTACGACCTGGCCGGCTCTGAAGTCACGGGCACTCCATCCTCTTCATCTTAGTGTGACTTATGATGACATTACCTTTTTGGGGTGGCCTTATCATTCTCGAAACTCAGTGAGGTTACTAAAATCACAAAAAATTTCTAAAAAAATACATAGTACTCAAATTATTTGCATTTTTATACATAGTATTTTGGCATACAAAGTATTCCTTTTTTTCTTTTTTTCTTAAATTTCAAAGTGTTAAATGCATTCTGCTTCTGCAGCTTGTCCATATTATGTTAAATCTTGGTTTTGTTAATTCCAGGGTTTTGTCTTTCCAAGTTTAAGAAGATATTATTAGCATACACCGTGTTGGCATCCAGGTTCTTGATAATGACCATCAAGAAGGTGATACCCAAAAACCTAGCCCCTGGAATACTTGGAGAAATTGTCTTGTTTGCTTTGAGTCTTTCGGCCAGTGCCCTTTGATGATGGTTGTTTCACCACATAGGCCTGTTTCCTTGTGTCTGGTCCATGGCCTTCCTTTTTATCTCTAAGGATGCTGTGATGAAAGACCGCAAGAGCTATTTGGCTAGAATTATGTTAAGTAAGGTTGTTTACTATTGAGGTTAGTCTGACATTAATGTTTTTTAAAATATTTTTGTTTATTTATCTGACAGCGTCTGGTCTTAGTTGCAGTGCACAGAATCTTCATTTCATCGTGCGAGACTTTGAGTGCTGCTCACGGGCTCTAGGGTGGCTCAGGGGCTCAGGGCGTGTGGCTCAGTAGCTGAGGCTCAGGGCCTAGTTGCTCCAGGCGTTTGGGATCTTACTTCCCAAAAGAAGTTTGAGCCCATGTCCTCTGCATTTCAAGGTGGATTCTCACACACTGGGCTACCAGGGAAGTCCCTGACCTAATCATATTTTAAATGAACTATTTTAGAATAGTTTTCCAAATACTCCACACCAGTTTTCCCAACTATGATTGTTGTACATTAGTATGATCTATTTGTCACAATTAATAAAGCAATATCAGAATTAACTAAAGTCTGTACCTTATTCAGATTTCCCTGGTTTTTACCTAATATCCTTCTTCTGTTCTAGGATCCCATCCAGGATATCACATTACATTTAGTCATCATGTGTCATTAGGTTCCTCTTGGCTGTGACATTATTTTCAGACTTTCCTTGTTTTTGGTGATCTTGTCAGTTTTGAAGAGTGTTGTAGAATCTCCCTCAGTTGGGATCTGTCTGATGTTGCTCGCAGGATTAGTACTTGGCTTATGGGTTGGGGAGGAAGATCACTGAGGTCCAGTGCCATTGTCATCACACCAAAGGTACCTATAATCAACATGACTTCTTCACTGTTGGTGTTGGCCTTGGTCAGCTGGCTGAGGCAGTCAGTAGGTTTCCTCACTGTTGGTGTTGGCCTTGGTCAGCTGGCTGAGGTAGTCAGTAGGTTTCCTCACTGTTGGTGTTAGCCTTGGTCAGCTGGCTGAGGTAGTAGGTAGGTTTCCTCACTGTTGGTGTTGACGCTGGTCAGCTGGCTGAGGTAGTAGGTAGGTTTCCTCACTGTTGGTGTTGACGCTGGTCAGCTGGCTGAGGCAGTCGGTAGGTTTCCTCACTGTTGGTGTTGGCCTTGGTCAGCTGGCTGAGGCAGTAGGTAGGTTTCCTCACTGTTGGTGTTGAGGTTGGTCAGCTGGCTGAGGCCGTGTGCCTTTTGGGCTTTTCTCTGTGGAATTATTCTCTCCACCTTTCCATGTTGTGCTCTTCGGGAGGAAGTCACCACATGCAGAGGCCACGCTTACGAGCTGGAGAGTTAAGCTCCACCCCTTTGAGGAGGCAGTATCTACACAGATTATTTGGAGTTCTCCACAGGCAATTTGTCTTTTCTTTTTTAAAGATGACATATATTTTTTGGCTGTGGTGGGTCTTCATCGCAGCATCGGGCTCTCTGTTAGTTACGGTGGGTCTTCATCACTGCATCGGGCTCTCTCTTAGTTACCGTGACTCTTCATCGCTGCATCGGGCTCTCTGTTAGTTACGGTGGATCTTCATCGCTGCATCGGGCTCTCTCTTAGTTACAGTGGGTCTTCATTGCTGCATCGGGCTGTCTCTTCGTTACAGTGAGCGGAGGCTGCTCTTGGTTGTGGTGTGTGGGCTCTCATTTCTGTGGCTTCTCTTGTTGTAGACCACTGGCTCTAGACTTGCCGGCTTCCGTAGTTGCAGTGCCTGGGCTCAGCAGTTGCGGCTCGTGGGTTCTAGAGTACTGGTTCAGTAGTTGTGGCACCTGGACTTAATTGTGGGATCTTCCCAGCCCAGGGATCGAACTGGAATTGCTTGCATTGCCAGGCGGATTCTTAACCACTGTATTACCAAGAAAGCTCGAGATTTGTCTTTTCTTCCTTATCTGTTTAATTAGTATAGACTCACTGATATTTACTTTATGCTTTGGTGATAATCCAACACTATTTCGTTGATCAAATTGTTCAGCTTTAACCACTGGGAACTCTTCAAGTTAACTTCTCTGTCCCTTTGACATATCCCCATGGTTGTGGGTTACGTTTTTGAGTACTTCCTTGTTTTCTGTTTCTACAAGATGCTTCAGGTTTATTCTGCATAATTCTTGCTCCAGTCCTAGAATCAGCTATTTCTCCAAGGAACCTTAGTTCAGCAGAACAGAGTAAACTCTGTTTACTCTGAGCAGACAGAGTAAAAAAATGTATGTAGGTATAATTAATCTGTGTGTGTACACGTATTTATAAATGTGTATGTGGCCAGTTGTATCTGTATTAAACTATATGTGAGAGTTATACAGATGTCTCCAGCTCTAATCTATTGCACCTGGATCATTCTGACCTTCTCTTCTTGATTATCTATAACCTCTCATTTCAGAAGAATATCATATACTTGGAATCTTACAGTATGTAGCGTTTTCAGACTTGCTTTTTTTACTACAGACCCTCCGTATATTCCTCCTTCCTTACTCCTAGTATATGTGTAGTAGTTTCAGAATTGATAACCTGTACCCCTGTGGAATCCGTGGACACAGCTCCTCTGCATATCCGCACTGACTCCTCTTGTCCCGTTAGGTGAGCATACCGTTCTTCCATCTCTTTCAGTGAAGTTCTTTCATCACATTTGTAAGATAGAATCTTTTGCCATATTCTGCAATCTGTCCTGGGCTTCGCAACCTCCTAAATCATATTCAAATTTGCCTACCTTTGGAGTCCTTTGTGCCGTAAAGTTGTTTGGGTTTTGACCAATGCATATTATCATGTATCCTCCATTACAGTGTCATACAGGATAGTTTCATTGCCCTAAAAAAGATTAACTAACTGTGCTTCACCTATTCAACCCTCTCCTGAACAGATGACAATTACTTATCCACATTTATGGACTTTTCAGTCTACCTTCATTCATTTAACAATATGCATGTAACATTTATCTATGTATTAGAGTGACTTAGTAGCTCATTCAAAAAAAAGTTGCTGAATTATATTCCATTGTAAGAATGTACCACAGTTTGTTTATCCATTCACCTATTAAAAGACATCTTGTTTTCTACCAGTTTTTGGCATTTATGAATATAACTGCTATAAATATTTGCATACACATTTTTGTGGATAAATTTTCAGATCAGTTGGGTAAATACCTAGGAGAAAGATAGTATATTTTGCTTTGTGAGAAGCTGCCCAACTATAGCATTCTGCAGGCTGTTCTGAATTCTCACTGGTAGTTGATTTTATCTATTTTGGGAATTTTCAGTTCAGTTGCTCAGTCATGTCCGACTCTCTGCAGCCTCAGGAACCACAGCACGCCAGGCCTCCCTGTCCATCACCAATTCCCAGAATCCACCCAAACCCATGTCCATTGAGTCGGAGATGACATCCAACCATCTCATCCTCTGTTGTCCCCTTCTCCTCCTGCCTTCAATCTTTCCCAGCATCAGGGGCTTTTCCACTGAGTCAGCTCTTCACATCAGGTGGCCAGCCATTCTGATAGGTGTGTCATGATATCCCATTGCTTTGTGTTTCTCTACAGACAGATGATTGTGAACATCTTTTCATGTGAATAGTTACCAGCTGTATATCTTATTTGGAGAAGGATCTGTTTATATATTCTGCTCTTTTAGTTGAGTTTTTTGTTTTTGGTGTTTTTTACTGGCGTATAGTTGGTTTACAATGCTGTGTTAGTTCCCGCTGTACAGGAACGTGAACCGTTCGTACATACATACATATGTGTATTCACACACGTAGCCCCCGTTCACACACACAACCCGCGTTCGCACACGAAGCCTCCGTTCGCGCACGTAGCCCCGTTCACGCACGTAGCCCCCGTTCACACACGTAGTCCCCGTTCACACAGCCCGCGTTCGCGCACGTAGCCTCCGTTCACACACACAGCCTCCGTTCGCGCACCTAGCCCCCGTTCGCACACTAGCCCCGTTCTCACACTAGCCCCGTTCACACACGTAGCCCCCATTCGCGCACCTAGCCCCGTTCGCGCACGTAGCCCCCGTTCGCGCACGTAGCCTCTGTTGATACACGTAGCCCCGTTCACACACGTAGCCCCTGTTCGCGCACGTAGCCTCTGTTGATACACGTAGCCCCGTTCACATACGTAGCCCCTGTTCGCGCACGTAGCCCCCGTTCACGCACGTAGCCTCTGTTCATACACGTAGCCCCCGTTCGCGCACGTAGCCCCTGTTCATATACGTAGCCCCCGTTCGCGCACGTAGCCCCGTTAGCGCACGTAGCCTCTGTTCATACACGTAGCCCCGTTCACACACGTAGCCCCTGTTCACGCACGTAGCCCCTGTTCGCGCACGTAGCCCCGTTCACGCACGTAGCCTCTGTTCATACACAGCCCCCGTTCACGCACGTAGCCCCGTTCACATACGTAGCCCCTGTTCGCACACTAGTCCCGTTCACACACGTAGCCCCCGTTCGCGCACCTAGCCCCGTTCACACACGTAGCCCCCGTTCACGCACGTAGCCCCCGTTCACGCACGTAGCCCCCGTTCGCGCACGTAGCCCCGTTCGCGCACGTAGCCCCCGTTCACACACGTAGCCCCCGTTCGCGCACGTAGCCCCCGTTCGCGCACGTAGCCCCGTTCGCGCACGTAGCCCCCGTTCGCGCACGTAGCCTCCTTTTCGGCCCCTGTTCCCGTGTGGGTCACTGCAGAGTTGAGTGGAGTCCCCTGCGCTGCGCGGCAGGTCTCTGTAACTGGCCTGTGTTATGTATGGTAGAGTGTATGTGTCTACCCCAGTCTCCCGGTTTAATCCCCGCCTTTCCCCCTTGGTAACTGTAAGATTGTCTTCTACATCTGTGACTCTTCCAGTTTGGTAAATAGCTTTATCTGTACTCTGTTTATTTTGGAGTCCACATGTAAGCGATGCCATGATACTTGTCTCTCTGACTTGCTCAGTATGACAATTTCTCGGTCACCCGCGGTTCCTTTTTGTTGCGGTTTGATACAGGTCCTTCAGCAGGTAGCAGCTTGGCGCATATCTCCATTTACTCTGTGACTTGTCATTTTTCTTCACAGTGCCTTGCAGAGGGCAGAAGTTTTAAATTTTAATAAAGTCCAACTTATTTTTTTTTTCTTTCATGGATTGTGCTTTTGTTTTATCTAAAAATAATCACCAAACCCAAGATCATATAGATTTTTCTCCTCTTATCTTCTGGACCCTGGAGAAGGAAATGGCAACCCACTCCAGTATTCTTGCCTGGAAAACCCCATGGACAGAGGAGCCTGGCACGCTACAGTCCATGGGGTTGCAAAGAGTTGGACACGACTGAGCGACTTCACTTTATCTCCTGGAAGTATCATATTAATAGTTTTGCGTTATGTATTTTGGTCTGTGATACATTTTGAGATAATTTTTGTAAAAGTGTAACCTAATTTTTGTTTGGTGAATCTTTCTTGGTTCTTAACAGTCACTTTTATTTCCTGAACACTCACAAGTCATATTTTTAATGTATTAATTTTAAGGCTCTTAGGAATATATTTATTCCTCTAATCTACAGTTTGCAAAATGTACCTAAGTCCCATTTTGAAAATTATATTTTCCCATCTGTTTCCATTTGCTCCATTGTTCTATCCTTTTCAATCTAAAGGTTATTATCAGACCCACCATTCTCTCTGTCCTCATAAACAATGAATAATCAAACCCAAGGAGCAGAGACCCTTCTCAAGAAGCTACCCGCCTGCACCAGTTTGATTACGTCCAGCGTATTCGGACGCTGCTTGTTGAGCTGCTCACTGCGTCTGACACTGTTTCAGCCCCGTGGAGTGTACCCTGCCGGCTGCCTCTGTCCGTGGGTTCCCCTGGCAAGGATTCTAGACTGAGTTGCCTTGCTTTTCTGGAAGGTCGCGTTGCCGGCAGACTCTTTACCACTGAGCCGCCAGGGCAGTCCAGTCGGTGAGCTGGGGGCCATCTTTCCAGTGACAGTTTGCGGAGGTCAGTACCAGGTGCCGACATTGATGGTGTATGCATCCTTGGTCCTGACCCTGCTGTTTTTTCTTTTTTTGTATATGTCATTATTGTAAAAATCTAAACTCTGAAAGAGCGCCCTACTAACAGTTACACTGAATTCCTTCAGCCCTTTCCCTTTTATTTTGGAATAATTTGTAGTTGCATAAATTGTATTTTTACCAGCTTGCCAATTCTTTCTTGAATCCTAAGGCCTGTGGTTCATTTTTTGTTTTTTGAACTCCTTGGTGCTCAAAGGAAATTTCTAAAGCTTAAGATTTTCCACAGTACTTATAAATCCTTCAGAGCTTTGTGAGAAAATAAGTCTTTATTTCAGTAATAAACTTGGCATTTTAAAATAAACAGGAAAAACTTGCTGCTTGGTTTACCAGATATTAGCATACCTACGATGTGATAATATTTTAAAGGAAGAGATGGGAGGAGAGAACAGATGAAATGAGGCCAGATCTGATTACATGCAGCTGAATTTGTTTTCCGATAGAAATCTCTAGTTCTTTGACTTGTTGAAACTTTTCCTGTATTTTTTATGGGCCTGTGTATATCTTCACCTATATATTCTACGTATAGAATACCAAAATGGGTGATTCTGAAACCTACATTTAAATATGTTGACAGTTTTTTTGAGTGTTAAAACATTTTCTTATATAAAATCACTAAAAAGAACATCTTGTAGATTATACATGAAATAAGCTTAAGAAATACAGTTCTCCTAACCATTTCTATTTGGGTTTTTTTTGTTGTTGTTAAGTTAAAATTATTTTGCCTTCTCTCCCTTTTGCTCTTACTGACCTTGACTTGTTATAAAAAATAAATAGAACATTTTGGATTTTATTTTAAAAAATCACTGCTAAATTAGATTGCTCTCTGTGTACATTTTACTTGGATCAGTGACTCTGGATAGAATTGAGCTGATGGAATTTAACTGCAGTAAAATTGTAGAAGTGTTCACTTTCCCATTTCAGACTGAGGTTTTATTTTGCATTTTGTTAACCTTAATTATATTCTACTGTTATATAACTAGATACATGGTGACCACCAAGATTTTATTTTTACTATTAATGATTTTAAGACAAAAACTTCCTGGCTTTTCTAAACATCCTAGAAAAATTCATTGTTTCTGTTCTGAGTCTGATTTCATTATCATGTTACATGGATAAAGACATGAGAATTCAATTAAATGTAATAGTAATAATTAAATCTTATTCCACAAGAAAATTTTAGGGTTACTTACTTACCTTTGTTGTTGTTGGTCAGTTGCTAAGTTGTGTCTGACTCTTTGCAGCCCCATGGACTGTAGCACGCCGGGCTCCTCTGTCTTCCACTATCTCCCAGAGACTCACTAGGTTCATCTGTAACATGGAATTTTTAAAATTTATTTAAATTCTGTTTTATATCAATCATGTCAAAAATCAGTTACGATCATGAAGTTTCAGGCTTAATGACAAAGTAGGCAGTTTAAGCAATTCTGAAATCTTGAGTGAAAATGCTGTTTCTTGAAATTTAGCTTGTTCTTCCAGGAAAGGGTGAGAGGTTGGGTGAAGGAAATGTTAAGCTTTTCTTAAATTTCTGAATTTGAATTTTTTGGACTAATAATGCTGAATTGATTTTTTTACTGCATTTTTTTCTTGGGGTAAAAACAAAATAAAGTGTATCATTTAGTCATTTTTAAGTGTATTTTTAAGTGTACAGTTTAGGAAGAGTTCAGTAGTGTTTTGTATGTTCATATTGTTTTGAAACAGATCTGCAGAACTTTTTTAATCTTGCAAAAAAATTTTATCACTTGCAAAAGGATTTTAAACAGTAGCTCCCTCCTTTTCCCATACACCGCTCCCAGTCCCTGGCTAGTCACCATTCTGCGTTTTGTTTCTATGACTTTGACTGCTTTAAACACCTGGTATAAGCGGAGTCGTACTGCATATTTACGTTTTTGTGACTGGCTTATTTCACTTAGCATAATGTCCTCCACATACAACCTGCTAGTATGTGACAGAATTTCCTTCTGTTTTAAAGGTGAATAATACTACATTATATGTACGTGCCACACTTACCTGTCCACTCGCCTGTGATGGACGTTTGGATCACTTCTGCCTCTTGGCCCTCGTGAGCAGGGTTGCTGTGAGCGTGGGAGTGCAGATGCCTCTCTGAGACCCTCGTCTGACCTCTTCTGTGACCTCCAGAAGGGGATAGCTACATTTTTTGAGGCACTTCTAGACTGTTTTCCTTAGAGGTTGTATCATTTTATAGTGCTGTCAATAGGACACAGAGGTTACAGTTCCTCTCACCTTCACCCAACATTTATTTTCTCTTTTTGTTTTGTTGTTGTGCTTTTGAAAATAGCCATTCTGAGACAGGTGTGAAATGATATCTCACTGTAGTTTCGATTTGTGTATCATTTTTGGAGAAGTGTCTCTTCATGTCCTTTGCCGATTTTCAATTGGAGTATTTGGCTTTTGCTGTTGTTGCATTATAGGAGTTCTTTACATGTTCTGAACATTAACCTCTTATCACATATAATTTGCAAATATTCTCTCCCATTGTGTAAGTTGCCTTTTTACTCTGTTGATTCTGTCCTTTGATGTAGGAAGTTAACTTCAATGTAGTCTTATTTTTTTGTTGTTCTTGGCTAACCCTTGGTATCATACCTAATCAATCATTGCCAAGTCCAGTTCTTGAAGCTTTTCCCCATTGTTTTCTTCTATAAATTTTATAGTTTTGGGTATTATATTTAGGTCTTTAGTTCATTTCATATTTTTTTTATATGGTATAAGAGTTTAATTTTATTCTTTTGCATGTGAATATCCAGTTTACCCAGCACCATTTGTTGAAGAGACTATCGTTTCCTATTTTGAGTGGTCTTGCCACCTGGTTGAAGATTATTTGATCATTTAGTGAGGGTTTCTTTCTGAGCTTTTTCTTTTTTTTTTTTTATTTATTTATTTTTTTTGTCATACATTGATATGAATCAGCCATAGATGAGCTTTTTCTTTTTTTTTTTTTTTTTGAGCTTTTTCTATTCTGTTGCATTGCCTGTATTGCTGTCTGTTACGCCACTTTTGATTGTTTTGTAGTCCATTTGAAGTGAGGAAGTGTGAGACCTCCAACTTCATTCTTTTTCAGAATTGTTTTGGCTGTTTGGGGTTCCTTGAGACTGTATATGAGTTTTAGGGTCAGTTTTTCTATCTCTTCAAAATAGCCATTCAGTTTTGTTGGGATTACATTGAATCCATAGTTTGCTTTGGGTTGTTGGCCGTCTTAACCACAGTAAGTCTTCAAATCCATGAACATGGGGTTCCTTGCGTTTTCCTGTGTCGTCTTTAATTTCTTCAGTAATGTTTAATTTCGTGCAGAGCTTCCCTGCTGACTCAGGCAGGAAAGAATCTGCCTGCCGTGTGGAAGGCCTGGGTTCAGTCCCTGGGTCGGTAAGATCTCTGGAGAAGGTAATGGCTACCCACTCCAGTATTCTCACCTGGAGAATCCCATGGACATAAGAATCTGGTGAGCTGTAGTCCATGGGGTCGCAAAGAGTCGAACATGTCTGAGCGACATGAATTCAAATTATCTGTTTGCTTCCCAGGCGGCACTAGTGGTAAAGAACCCACCTGCCAATACAGGGGACGAGAGAAGCTTGGGTTCAGCCCCTGGTTTGGGAAGATTCCCTGGAGGAGGGCATGGCAACCTGTTCAGTATTCTTGCCTGGAGACGCCATGGACAGAGAAGCCTGGCAGGCTACCCTTCACAGAGTTGCAAAGAGTTAAGAGTTGGAGATGCCTGAAGCGACTTAGCGCACACCCAGTGGTTATCGGTCTCGCTGTACAAGTGTTTCACTCTCTTGGTCAGGCCTGCTAAGCACTTTGTTCTTTTTGTTGCTATTATAAATGGAATTGTTTTCTGAATTACCTTTTCAGTTTGTTCATCATTAGTGTATAGAAATGCGTCTTGTTTTTGTGTTCTGGTTTTGATATCCTGCAACTTCGCTAAATTTATTTAGTGTGTGTGTAATCTTTAGGATTTTCTATTATCTGCATTCAGATGATATTATTTCTTCCTTTTTATTTTGGATGCCTTTTTACTTCTTGCTCAAATGCTGAATCGATCTTAAGAGAAAATAATTTTTTTTTAATGGAATAGGTGATGCAGATTCATGAAGGTCATGATGGGAATTTTGGAATTTACCATTTGAACGCAAAGGAAAACCACTTGGAAATTTTAGCTGGGAAAAGAGAATTGAGTATGTTCTTCAGAGCAGGGGGGAAAAGCATCCTGAGTCCTAGCGGAGATGTGTTAGAAAGACTAGCAGAATGCAACAGGGTCATCTGAGAGATTTAACAATTTTGGCTGGGAGAAGGGGGTGAATGGTAGGTGTATAGGTGGAGAAAAATGAATGGGGTTAAGTATTTAGGAGTTGGAAATAACAGGATTGTATGGTGAACTGTAGGTTAGGATAAGAAGGAGGAACAAGGGAGAAGAGGAAAATTTTCACACCACCTTTTAGTTCTCTTTAGTTTTATAACACATATTGTGGCATAGATATTTTTGTATGCAGTGTTTGAGATGATTGGGAACCAGCTAGCTGGAGATGCTGCAAGGGGAATTATGTGCAAATCTGAGTGTGGAGATAGACACTCGGTAAATAGATTTGACTCCACTTTGGGGGGAGTCCAGAACTAAGTCCTACAATTTTGGTGTATGGTACATGATCAGTTAATATTTATATAAAGATTTATCACAAATATTCAGCTTACATATTGTAATAGTTTAAAAATTAATTCTATCTTTCATGTTTTTCTTTTTACTATTATGTAAGTAGCATTTTATGGAAAGAAGGCCGTTATTACTTTAATTGAACTGACAGTATCACTCATTTACATTGCCATTGTAGGTCATCCAGATCTCTTGATACGCTTGAATGTAGTAAATAAAAACTGCTTTTTCCTCCCAAGTACATAAATTACACAGAAAATAGATAAAAAGGCTACCCAAGTAAAATTCAATGTATTTTATAGTTTTGTGGGATAGAGGGTGGGGAAAGCAGGGTAGGGAGTGAAATTTGATGTGACTAGCTACTCAAGGATAAAGATAAAGCTTTTTTTCAAGAGTCTGATAATCTTTGATGTGCTGTTATAACTTTGTAAGGAAAACATGTCCTGGATTGGAGAGAAATAGAGAAACATATAGAGGAATGGGGGAAAGGAAAGCAGGTAAAAGGAAGATGGAGAAGGAGGAGGAGGAATGTGGGGAGTGAGTTTCCCTCCCATAGGGGGAGGTTCTGAATAGAGTGTTAAATGAAATCTACTTTTGATCCATTTGAACCATGAGCTTCAGAATACATAATTACTTTCCTCTGAAAACGAATGCTACTTCACAGCTCTGTTACTTAAAGTGCTGTTCTAACGAGCAGTAGGCACACTAGCTAAAGAGGAATTTTATTTTTCTCATTGCACCACTGTGTTAAGGTGGAAGTTTGCAGGACTGGTCTGCTTCTGGTTCCAGTTCTGTGATAACTGGGTTTATGACCCTAGGAAGTCGTTTGCCTTCCGTGAGCCTCAGTTTACTCATCTGCCCAACAATGGAGCTGGACAAAACGATCTGTGAAGCTCCTTCCGCTCTAATGTTCTATATTTCTTTGAAATCTGTTTTGCGCTAAGTGTGGCAATGGTTTCCCATTGTTTAAAAACACACACACAAATATGTCTTTGCAATGTATAGTAACATATTCTATTCTACTTGAATTAGTACAGAAATTATTTTGTGTAATTTGTCATTCTAACTACATGCTGCTCTTTGAGATTTTAGGGACTGTTTGAAATTCTATTATCATTAGTTTCATTTAAAAGTTGCCACCTTTAAATAATTTCTTTGCTATGATCTTCAGAGTTCACTGAGTATGAGTTTTTGTGGGAGTATGTGAAATAATTCCCAGGCTTTTTACCACTAGTGTTTTTTGGAACCTCAGGCTGTTTCTTAAAGTCCATAACTTATAGCCAGAATATCTTTTTTTAAAAACTCTTATTTCCTTAGTGTTTTCATTGAAAATCTTTACAGATTTTGCTTTGGCTATTGAGCTAAGCTATGAAAGGATATTTGCAGTGTAATTGTCCTAACAGAATCGTGTGATATTGAAAAGAAAAGTAATGCCCTATGTATGTCAGACATACCATCAGAGGTACCATAGGGTTATACAAATAGTGTTATTTCTTTGTGTTTAGTCTTTATATATATATTTTTTTGGTGTAGTTTAATGTGTAAAGAATAGAGAGTAGCAGGAATAAGGTCTAGACTTCAAGAAAAGAATGAAATTTGGGATACTGTATTAAATTGCTTATGTGCTCATGGTTTTAATACTGAGGAGCTTTGATCATACTATTTTATAGAAGAATATTTTCATAGTGGAGTATAGTTAGAGCCAAAGTTACTAAATGGTAGCAAAGGATATTTACAAAGAGGAAGAACATCTTTTATTTTCCATGTTCTAACCCACAAATTACTTCCTAGACATGTTTTCCAGTCCTTTCACAAGTTGAGAAATCTTGTTTTATTTATAGGGCATATAAAATTTTATCACTTGAAAGTCTTCCAAAGGTTGTTGGCTAGCCATCACCAAGTAAACTTTTAAGCACCATTTTCATCCTGGTAAAGAAAACTTAAGGAAAAGTTTAAATTTGTGTTTGTTAAATTTTAAAGTTGCCTTCACAAATTAGAAAAAAAAGTTAAATTCTTCCTTGTAGTTGATCAGACAAGCACTCAGAAATTCAAAGTTTGAACAGAATGAATATTTATTATACATTAGCGGGTCTTAAGCAAGTGTTGAGGTTTATTGGTTGATACTTTGAAAACCTAGAGAACTTTCAGCAGACTACCCTCCAACCCCTCATTTTTCCATAGATAATTTAAATTTGTCCTAAGACTCCTATTAAGGCAAGATAGCGCTTCCCTGATGGCGCAGCAGTGTAGAATCCACATGCAGTGCAGGAGCCGCAGAAGATGCGAGTTCCACCCCTGGGTCAGGAAGATCCCCTGGAGGAGGAAATGGCAACCTACTGCAGTATTTTTGCCCGAAAAATCGCATGGACAGGGGAGCCTGGCGGGTTGCAATCCATGGGGTCGCACAGAGTCAGACACGACTGAGCATGCATGCGCAGACTTCACCTTTTAAAATGAAAATACATCAACAGAATTGAACACAATATTAGTTGAATTTCATCTTCTAGAATACCCAAACATCCTTTTGGGGTTACCCATATAAGAATCCTCCTGCCATTGCAGGAAATGCCAAAAGAGACAGGTTCAATCCCTGGGTCAGTAAGATGCCCTGGAGTAGGAAATGGCAACCCACTTCAGTATTGGCTGGAATATTTCATGGGCAGAGGAAACTGGCGAGCTATAGTCCATGGGATTGCAAAAAGTCAGGCACAGCTGAGGGACTGTGCGTATACACATATAAGTGTGTAATGCCCTTGCCCTGCAAAAGTCTAGAAATGCTAACCCCTGATAATTCAAGAATAAAAGCTGTGGGAGAAAGAATTTAATATAATTTTAATAACACCGACTCAGAATTCAATGCAAAATTATTTTTATAATCAGGAATTCAACTCACCTCATTGTAAATCATTATAAATAGTACTTTAAGGGGCTAAAGTATTTAATACAACTCTAAAAAATTAACTACATGATCATCTTCTGCTTATAAGATCAAATATTTTGTGCTAGTCTGAGAATGATAGAAAATTGCAACAACAAAAAAGTTTAGTTTCTGTGCTTTAAACAAATATTGCTTGTAAGTATTTGTATTGCAAATGAACTATTTACCAAATGTTAATAATCTATTATGTCTTGTTTTTTAAAGTGAATGAATTTTTAGCTTTTGAGGGTCCCATCTTGTTGGATATGAGAATTAAACATCTAATCAAAACAAATCAGTTAAGTCAAGCAACTGCTCTAGCAAAGCTGTGTTCTGACCATCCAGAGATTGGTACAAAAGGTAGTTTTAAGCAAACTTACCTTGTCTGTCTTTGTACATCATCACCAAATGAAAAGTTAATCGAAGAGGTGAGTATGTTTTCTTTTGTTAGTAGTTATTTTTTAAGTAAAGCTAATAATTTTTAATTATATTAGAATGTCTTTGACTTCCTTTTCTCTTAAATCGTGAAGAGCCATTGTTATCAGTGCTAAATTTTTGATGTGCTCTTAGATAGTGATTGTAAGCAGCTTTCAGGATTCTGTGTAAACATTTCACCTGGCTTCTACTTTAAATAAGTTGGCTCTTTTTTATCAGAAAGACGGTGGTAGCTTAATTTAGCTAGCATTTTATATTAGTGTTTGGGCTTTAATTTCAGTTTTACCTGACTTCACAATACTTGCAGATTTTATTTTAACTAAGTAACTTTAAAAAATTTATATGTCTTCCCCCTAATAATACTCTCTCTCTCTTCCTCTGATATTTCTCTATATCTGTCTATCTATATATATATTTATTTGCATAGTTTAAATTTGCATATTTAGTTTTTCTTTGTAAGACCAGTGATTGTGTTTTTTTCACTTCTAGTTGGCAGAAAGCATAGTATTCATGTATTTGTGTATTTTATACTACAGATTTCTAAAAGTAGAATCGTAATCCAAATGGAATTTTGCATCTTAGAGGACTCGTAATTCCAAAATGAAGTTGAAGACTGGGTAGGAGAATTGAAAGTTGTTGATCAAAAAAGCAGAATATGTATATAAAGAGAATAGATAAAACTATAATACATTGGACAGTGATGTGTATATATGTCTTATATCTCTAATATAAGTATCCTTTGATTCTAGAGCGGTAGCGAATGGAGAACAAAGGGATTGTGGGACAGATTTTAGGATATGCAAAGGGAAAAGCTGAAATAAGAGAGAGAGGGGACGATTAACAGAGGTGCACGATCCCCTGAGTAGATGGAGACTGCAGTCAGAATCCAGAACAAAGATAACCTCTGACAGAAAGCTAAATGCCCACATGAGGTTAAAGGTTGGAATTATAATGGTGATTGTATGATTTTTCTTGAGAATAGAAAATAAAGAGGAAGATGATAGCGTTGGACCAAGATGAGAAGCCTGTTGTGTATGTTTTGGATAATGAGGATCCTGGGAAGAGTGATGCAGTTTCTAGACCAGATGAAGTAGAGCCAAGGGCTCTGGCTTAGGAGATATCATTAGTTTGGATATTAGCTATTTTTCTCTTTAGTGTTTCTCTTTTATCTCAGGTAATGGCTTTTTCATTGCTGTAATAGGAGCTAAATAGAGGATTGAAATTTTCTTATTAGTCAAGAATAACTCTGTAGACAACTTCATTGGCAGATGTATAAAGTTTCTTGAGATACAGCTTTTGAAATGTGTGTGACATTTTTTAGTCCTTAAATAGTTATTATGATATTGCATTCTATGTATTTTTCAGCTTCATTTAAGTTTTCATTATCAGTTCAGTCCCAACCCTTATTTAAGTCTGTCCGTCTGCTCATCCTTCCTTCAGCAGATTTTTATTAAGTAAATGAAAGGTGTCCTCTAAACACCAAGAGGGTTGTAAGTGAGTAAAGGACGGACCCTTAGACGCGTACCTTCTGGCAGGAAAGTATCTAAAGATAGGGTGGTTACATTAACTTTTAAAGTCCTGTTTGAAGTTGAAGACTATGAATCTGTTATCTCCAGGAAAGTCTCTATTTCTAGCTATCCTGAATAATCAAAAAAATCTTGCAGTATTGAACCTAAATTCCCTCTTGGTTTAATTGTCCGGAGTTAAGTAACAGCAGCCCACTCTGCTGTGGGAGCTCCTCGGGAAAATTCTCTCTGAGGCCCCTGGGTGTCTCTGATGTCATGGGAAGTTGTTTTTCCCTTCTCATTTTAAGCAGGTGAAACTAAGATACTCCATGTTCTTTAAGCAGAGTACACAGAATCAGTTTCCCCACCAGAAGCGAACCTAGATCAATACTGTAGAACAGAACAGGATATGTGTAAGTCTGACAACGCTCCTTGTTAGGAATCTCTTTTCACTTAGAGATTGTTTGACTATTCTTTTATTTTTCTATTACAAACATATTGATTGTTCCAAGTGAAGTAAATTCTGTCATCCCTTCTGCCCCAAGGAAAGTAATCACTTTGGAGCAACTGCCCAGACATTGCCCCATTCAGAGGAGGCATGCGCGCTCCCTCACATGGCCCACTGCAAACATTTCCCTTACCTACCTGGTTCTTGTAAACACTTGAGGTTTCTACCCATTCTTTAGAGTAGGTGGCAGTAGATATTAGAGTCAGCCATGACCTGGACCTTTAGTCTTTATCCGTGAGCCTGTGAGCAAGGGCTGACTGTTTCTCAGGACCCTTGCACTGTGACGGAAATAACAGCTAGCCCTGGTGGATGGCCGAGGAGCGAGGCTGAGAGACCAGTGTTTATCTGGCTTCTCTATAAGGGCTGGGCTTTGGCCTAGGTTCTTGGTGTCAGTATAAAAATGAAGTTAGCAGTGTTTATTTTATATTCAGTATTTCTCCTGGTTTTGTTGTCAAAATAAACATGAAAGTAAAATCTCCTTTGTCTCTGTTATTTCCCATCTGACCCAAGTAATCATTAAATGTGAAATTTTTTATTTCTAATATTTTTACATATAAACATTCTTTAAACATACACACATCCTGGCTGATAGGGACTTTTCCTGCTCTTAGTATGGACATCTTTCCATGTCATTTCTTATAAATCAACCTCATTCTTTCTCATGGCTGCATAATTCCATAGTATAGATTTTTAATTAATATTTTAGTCAAACTAGAGGACATTTAAATTGTTGCCTGGTACTTATTGATACATCCTTTCATTCTTCTTGGGGGTACACTGGTGAGGTAAATTTCTATAAGTAGAATTGCTGAATCAAAGAACCTACACATCTTAAATCGGGCCATGCTACCATCCCCCCCAAAAAAAGGTTATGAGTTATGCTCCCATAAACAGTTACGAAATTTTTTATTCCCTAACACTATAGATTATTTGTCTTTTAAATCTAGCCCAAGATGTTGCTACTCTGAGAGTTAAAAAAAAAAGTAGCTAATTATTTTAGTGTGACAGGTTTACGATTTAAGTCCTTTTCTGAATGGAGGAAAGCAATTTTATTTTGATAAGCAAAAAGCTTCTCCTGAAATGTATTCAAGCCCATACATTTTAAAAGTGCACTTGGTAAATGTATGTAAAATATGAAGTGTTCTATATTTTTTTAATATCTGGCAGAAGGCTATATTAAAACATAAAAGTCATTATTTGCACTTTTGAAATGATTTTTACACTTTACAAAGGGATTTAGCAAAGGGATGGTGCTAATTGACTTCCAGTGTTTTATTCATATTTTTAAATTTTCTAGTGTTAAATTTTTGCTCATTTTTTCAAAGCAATACAGAATAGATATCTGTAATATATAAATAGTCCCTATATTGGTAGTATATTGATAATCCTTACTTTATGCTGCCTTGGATTATAAAATATAGTTCTTGCTCATTGATGGCTAAAGTTGACCTATGTTTCACTTGCACAGTTTTAATTCAGCCATTGATTAGGTTTCAGTTTCTCTATAGTGTCCTATTTTTTTTTTTCAAGTGGGGTATCTATATTAGGGAAATGAGTAGTGCTTAGTAAAAATTGCTTCCTTAGCATACCAATAAAAAGTGAAATATAATTGAATATAGCAGATGTTTCAGTTAGTATGTTGTATATTTGTGGATTTATAGGAGCTACCTTTGTTGGTTTTGTATTTTAGATAGATATAAATATATGTTTTATTATTAAGTGTAAGCTAATATAGGTAATATCATTGGAAAAACTAATTTCTTATATATAATGTACATATTTTGCATTATTTAAGCATTCAGTAAGAACACCTTAGGTTTTTAAAAAACATGAAAATTTGATTCAAAATAAATTAGACTTGCGTGATGTAAGAATTTTTTAAAACTTGAACTTGTAAAATCAGCATTGATCAATGAAGACCCTCAGTGCGCTTATGTAATATGCTTATGTAGAAGTCTAGAAGAAGCACAGACTTTGAAGCTAGATCTGGTTTGAAATCTTGACTCTGCTAATTAAGCATGCAGCTTTGAGCAAGTAACTTAATTCTCTGCGTCTTGTCTCTAAAAAGAAACAGTCGTGTGTACCAGGCAGGCCACTGCGCTGGGTTAGCAATGCTTCTGAAGAAATGGACACGAATGAATAGTAGAGTAGCTGCTCTTTGTTGTTATTACTGACGTCTTACGTGTAAAATGTTTCTAATGCCTGTCTAGTAGAAAAATTAAGATTAATAATTACATACATGTATAAAATGTCTAACAATACATTTAACTTATTGTAGGTATTTGAAAATATTAATTGTATAAATATATATTGTTCAGCCCTTTTTGTGTTTGTTTACGTAGGGTTCTTTATAGATAAAGATCTGTACAAAAGAGGCAGACACAGGAATAATGGAAAACGTACTGTGCCAGAGAGTTCCAGGATTTGGGTTTTAGTCATAACTCTTACACTAACTTCCTGTTTACTTTAAGGAGTGATTGTTGTTAAACACATAGATTCAGAGTTGGGCCTTAGTGTTTCCTAGCTCGATTTAATATGTAAAATGGAACTTCTGAATCTGTCCCCTTGCAGTCTTTATCCTTGTTGTCAAAGATCAAACCTCAGGATTACCACATTTCCATTCAGACACTTGTTTAATTCTAAACACCTTACATTTTTACACACACACACACACACACACACACTTTTCCTGTACTCAAAAATTAATGAGGAGGCACAGAGATTAACAGGGAGATGTATAGTTAGCTCTGTGATACATGGGTGCTAATGGTTTGTATCGATCTTCAATTTTTTTTGCCATTTGACAGTTGTACCATGTTAATTCTGTGGAACACCAGTGATCTGTGATTGTGTGCTCTTTGTCACATCTTTATCTTAAAGCAAATCCTTATAGAGATCATAGGTACATTATGATTGTTTATTGTAGTAAATCATTGTAGTAGAGATAATAAATTTTAATTTTTTAAAAATAAGCAATAGATGTAAGTGCATAATTAAATGAAGCAAGTTGCCTTCATCTAGGTTATACTTATGCATGCATGACTTGACAAGCTTTGAGATGGAATGAATATATATGAAAAGAAAAATAATGGAGATTTATAGAAAACTGAGGTGAGCTTCATTTAAAAGTGGTATAGCTACATAAAATGTTTCATGTTTTATTTTATTCCCTGCAATGAATAGACACTTTGTTTCTTAGTCTATATCCAGTAAATGTTTCTGTCTTTTTGTTCATTCTAATGCTTTTTAAATTACTGGATAAACGGAAAAAAATACAAGTAGCAGCTTTTCTTTTTCAGTATTATAGACCTGATTTAATGGGTAGGCGTTGCTTGTAATTAGCATTAGTTATTTACATATAAATGAATACTTATAAAGGTTTTGAAGATCATTGGTTCTCTGACTTGAAGAAAGATTATTTCTTTAAACAGTAGCCCAGTCATGACAAATTATAAATTGATAATGTATGAGTTAATGAGGTTTTACCATAGAAAATGATCTGTACATACCTAATAAAAATTGTAAAGTATATTACTATATATTCTAACCTAAAACCATTTTATGGCATATTTCTGTATCCTTTCTCTGTAGATTTCAGAAGTTGATTGCAAAGATGCCCTAGAAATGATCTGTAACTTAGAATCTGAGGGTGACGAAAAAAGTGCTCTTGTCTTATGTACTGCATTTTTATCACGTCAGCTTCAACAGGGAGATATGTACTGTGCTTGGTGAGTTGATTTTCTTTTGAAAAGAGAAGGTTTTTAAGTAAGATTACAGATAGGTTGTGCAGATAGCTTAAGAACATATTTTTAAAAATCTTTTTAGTGTTACCAAGACAAAAAAGCTTATTTTCAGATACTGTATGCTGTGTAAACTGATTATCAAGTAGTTCATATTATAACTTAAAAATTTTTTTCTGTTAAGAGACCACACAATTCCTCAGTATACCAGTAATGATCATATAATGATCAGTTATGACTAGGAAAATTTTAAATGTTGGAAGATGAAAGAAGGGCTTATTTTATTTAATACTACAATAAAAATGTTTTCAGATATGGAAGCCACCTTTAATGTATGTATTGTTCCTTTGCATATTGCACACTTTTTGCTGTTAATGCATAACTAGGTGCTAGTCATTTACGTGTAGAAATATAGTTCATTTACCCACTTACGAGGTGTCATTCTATTAATACTTCACTAAATTCTTCAATACACATTTCTTCATATGGTACATTCCCTAGTGTGCAAACCTGTTATATATATCGTCCTTTGGGAGGATACAGATAGCAGGGATAATTACTTGAGTTAAGTCAGAAAACTTAAGATCAGCTGTCTTAAGTTAGTGTTAGCTCACACTGACAATTTATCTGGTCAGTCAACTGTATTGTTAGTCTTCAGTGTTGTATCGTGGAAACACAAAAGAAAATTTAGTGTACAGCATTCTGAAATTTAAGAATATTTACCTGAACTGTGAGGGTGAGCTCATGGTAGGAAGTGGCAGTACAGAATTGAGTTGAGATAGAAAAGTCAACTCGAAAGCCTGTAAGTAGTTCAGCTGGGGAGTTAAAGTTTCCTGTGGATATGGGGTGAGGTGAAAGAAATGTTTGAAGAGGCTGATAGATAGGGTCAGTGATAATGATGTGTTAAATTAGAAGGGCAGTGAACCAAAAAGAATGTTAATTATCCTTTTCATGTATTAACTTTCAAGTTTCAGGAGAGATCAAAGTGGGGAAGTCTTAGAAAAAACTAAAGAGGTGAAAGTGGTCAAGACTAGAGAGACAGATTTTGAAGTCCTCAATATGCAGGTTAAAATCCAGTAGATGAGCAAGTTACTCAAGTGGATGGTGAAAAGGGCAAAGCTTCCAGGACTGGAAACTGAGGAGCTAATTGGAAAGGCCTATATGGAGAATACTTGAAACAGCAAAGATTTGTGTGGAAGTTAACTGTGGAGGACAGAGAGAAATAGGATGATAGGTAAAAGGGTAGAAAATTTCTCAGTTCAGTAGGGTTATTTTCTATGAGAAATACAGTGTGATTGCATTTGGAATAAATTTCAAAGTTTATTTTTCAAAGTCTTTTATTTTTTTCCACTGCGGTAGCACAGAGCAGTTGTTTTCTTCTGGGTTCTATGTCATCATAGATTCTTAACATTATCTAATAATAAATTATTAGAAGATAAAAATTAAATGCTTTTTAAAAATCATTTTGCCATTGATGCATTTTATATATACACATATTTTGCATTTCTTATTACTTTTAAAGTTCAGATGTGTGTGTATCTTGTTTAAATGTCGGGTATGTATCTTATTTAAATGTCAGGTGGTTTCCTAGTAAAAGGGTGAGTGCTTCTTTGAGATTGAAAAATCTTAATATTAAGTGATAAATCATATCTTGATTTTATTTAATAAGTCTCTAGAAAATTGAGGGTCTTTTTCTTTTAAACGTCATTCCACATATAGCATTAGAATCTGAAACTAGTTTTAATTTCAAATGTAATTACTAGACAAAGTTCATGATTTTACATTGCACCTCCAACTTACTTTTTTTTTTTCTTTTTAGGGAACTCACTCTCTTTTGGAGTAAATTACAGCAGAGAGTAGAACCATCTATTCAAGTGTACCTAGAAAGATGTCGTCAACTTTCTTTGTTAACCAAGACAGTATATCACATTTTCTTCCTGATTAAAGTTATTAATTCAGAGGTAAGAATGATCAAGGTATCTTAATTTCAGATGTGTAAATTACACATTTAATATGTGGACTTCCAGTGACTTTTATTTCAATTAATGCTTTGAATATTGATTTTATTAGTCCTTAATTTTACTTGATACAGAGAAACTTAAAAATGCAAATGATAGCCAGGGGCTTGCTCTTAGCCTGAAGACAAGCACTGTATACATAATACTCATATTTTATCATTCCACAGTTTTTCTTCTAGGTGTTAACACTGTTTTGATAATTTGGTTCTATGTAAATTTAGAAAGTGTAAAAAGAAATATAGCTTCCTTTGTTTGCTGTCTGGCAGATTATAGTATCTAAGATTCCTTCTTCTACAAAAGACCCAGAAATACTTGATGAAATAAAACATTGTTCTTAGTGGTTAGCAGCTTAATTACAAGAATAGTGGGGAATTCCCTAGACTTAAAAAGAAGAGGAACCTCAAAACTGGAGTAGAAACTGAGCTGAGGCTAGGGTTCTCCTAACCTGCTGGGGAGTGGGGTGTTAGTACTTGGAGCAGCTTAGGGGTTTGAAGTTTTATATCCACACAGGGATAAGATAAGATACAGCATCTTGGGCCCTTTTTAAGTTGGGGATTTAGAACTGAGTTCCATGTCCCCCACTTCCTTTCCACTAACTTGTAAAGTACTATAATTTCATTGCAAAGTGAACTAGAAAAATATTACTTGAACACAGATGATGGTTGGAAACCTTGTCCAACTGGACTGTGGGTCAGAGAAGGAAAATGTTTTTCCTAATAAATTGTAACCATAGGTCTGCCTTCACACAGATTTAGGGTCCACATTTACCCTACACTATAACCAGGAATCCCCACATCAAGTGGGTGTCAGGGAAGAAGACCTTTTCCTCTCCTTTTCCTTCTTAGTTATGTTGGCTCTTCTAAGAATTAAACAGACATGGGGCAGATTAACAGGAGAACACCAAGCAAAAGTTTAATAACATATATACTTGGGAGAGGCCCAAGAAAACTAAGTAGCTTGCCAAAATGGCCAAAATCTTCACCTTAATTACCGCTCTCAGTTAAAGACAAAGAGAGAATGTTGGGAGTGGCAGTTTGGGCCTTCGGAGCAAAAGCAGGGAGTTCACATGGAAATGGAAAAGCAAATGCTTGTTGGGTCCTGAAGAAACAAGGAGACATGGTAGACTCTGATCTCCAGGCCCTAGAGAGTTTCCTCCACCGTGCCCAACCCATGTTCTTTGCAGATATGTCTGGAAATAGCTCTGTTACAGGAGCAGGCCCTTTTTCTAAATTCTTTTAGTCAATAAAGAGGAGTTTTGGGGGGTAACAAGAAAAACCTCCTTAGTCTTCTGTTTTTTAAAAATAATCAGCCTAAAATAATCCTCCTGTCAAAGAGACACATTTTGGGGTAGTGGAGTTTGCTCCCCTACCTAAGTAATATTTAAAAAGGTAAGGGTGAAGTCCTGGGCTGGTAAATGCCTGGGATCCCTGGCAGAAGCAAATGAAGAACTACTTTGGAGGGACATACCTTCAATACATGATTTCTTTGATAAAGCTCTTCTCAAGATAGGTTCACCATCCAGCTTTATAATGAAAGTGTCAGCCATGGGCAGTTTTTGCAGAGACAGCTAACAGTAGGATTAAACTTTTTAAAGGATAAAAAGTATAAATAACATATATTTAAAGACATAAATAAGTTAACCATCACTATCTATTAAGCATACAAAACAATCCAACGTGAATGAATTTCAGTAGACAAAACGATGGAATCATTTGCTTGATTCTTTAAATACAGTCTGATAAATCTATTAGATACATATATTTAAAGATATAAAATAAGGAATGAAAGTGTGAAAAAGAGAGGTCCTATAAAATGACCAAGCAGATTTTAAAGAGAGTCAAAAGAACTTTTAGAAATACAAAAACATAATCATAGACATGAAAACACTTAACAGATGGATTAAACAGTAGATGAGACAAAATTCTAAAGGGCAGTGATAATAGAGATTGCATATGTGTTTCCGTTCATTTACTAGCAAAAATCAGAATCCAGCTTTTACAAAACTAATTTCTTTTGTTATAGTAATCCTTATAGGAATGCATTTGGTTTCCACTTTAAAAGTACACAAAGACAGCTTCCAAAGGTGCTACCACTGCATGGGATGGGATGCCAAACAGGTCTTAGGGATCCTTGAAAGCTAGGATGTAGCATGACATGAAGTATTTGTATGTATAATTTTGGGTTTGAAAGTAGGGACCAAAAGACATTCTAACTGTCTTTGATCTTTTAAGATCTGTATTTGGTCAGTAACTATTACATGTATCTTTTGCTTTTTTTTTCCTCCTGAAATAATTTCTCTTCATTTTCAGGAGTAAAGAACAGGAATGAGCAGTAGAGGAAAGAACAGGAATGTTTATCTGGTGTGCCCCTTTCCCCTCTGTACCTCAGAGCTCCAGGAGTTGTTGAGAATTGTTGCCCAGCTGCTGACATAATGACTTAGAATAATTATTTCCTTCTTAAACTGTAATTGAGATCTGTAAAGGAAATGGGGCGGATAACTTGGTTCATCATTTGATTTATTTTTTCCTAGACGCCTGCAGTCAAAGAGTTGGAAATATAAAGCCCTACCTTTAAGGATCTCATATTTGCCGAGACCCATTGCCAGTTGCTTTGTAATACGTCTTTCTTGACTAGTGGGATATCGGGACTGCTGAGCCGGGAAAAGCACGAGGCTCGGCACACTCCCTGGTGCAGAGTAGGCGCTGAGGGAGGGAAGGAGAGGCCCTCACCCGCTCACCTGTGAGTAGGCGCTGAGCGAAGGAAGGAGAGGCCCTAACCCGCTTACCTGTGAGTAGGCGCTGAGTGAAGGAAGGAGAGGGCCTAACCCGCTTACCTGTGAGTAGGCGCTGAGGGAAGGAAGGAGAGGCCCTAACCCGCTTACCTGTGAGTAGGCTCTGAGTGAAGGAAGAGGATGCCCTAACCCGCTTACCTGTGAGTAGGCGCTGAGGGAAGGATGGAGAGGCCCTCACCCGCTTACTTGTGAGTAGGCTCTGAGCGAGGGAAGGAGAGGCCCTCACCCGCTTACCTGTGAGTAGGCGCTGAGGGAAGGAAGGAGAGGCCCTCACCCGCTTACCTGTGAGTAGGCGCTGAGCGAAGGAAGGAGAGGCCCTCACCCGCTTACCTGTGAGTAGGCGCTGAGCGGAGGAAGGAGAGGCCCTAACCCGCTTACCTGTGAGTAGGCGCTGAGGGAAGGAAGGAGAGGCCCTCACCCGCTTACCTGTGAGTAGGAGCTGAGTGAAGGAAGAGGAGGCCCTAACCCGCTTACCTGTTAGACTCGCAAGTGGTGTTGGCCAGACACAGTTCCTAGTAACCGAAGAGTCATGAAACACAGCATGAAGAAAAGGCAGTTTTCTCCTCCATTCGCTCCTCACGACGTGCCTCTGAGCGCCACGTGTGTGATTTTTTCCCACACTAAGCACTCCTGATTCTCCAGACGCCAGTTCAGTGCTCTGTAATTTAACTCAGTTCTGACGCTGTCCACCTAGCTCTCTCTTAACTCAGCTCTAAAGATAGTTGTCATATAACCAGTTCATGAAATGAATAATACCCGTAAACTTAATCTTCAGTCACACATACACAGACCGACAAAAAACTCACAAGAACAAAAATTTTGACATTGTTTTGCTGGCCTTCTTTGTTAAGGTTTCAGGCTGATTTACAACATTAAGATGGCCAGTCCAGTTTCTCAGCCTGTCTCACTCGCTGTCCTCTTGGCCCACAAATCTAAGCTTCCCTTTTAGTGAAATATTTTGTTTCCTTCTTAACCTGTGAAAATACAAATCCTCTCAGCTCTTTTGAACTTCTTTTGACTTCCTTGCCCTTTGGTCTAAAGCACATATATTTCATTCCCCTGAATGTGGCCACATCTTGTGACTGGCTTATTTCTCATTTATTTGTTGTCTTTTAGCCTCTTAAAACCCATTTTTATCTCTTCATATATTTTTCAAATGACTCTTACCTTTGTTACTGCTATATTATCATAATAGTTCAAGATGCTAATTCAAAAGGATAAAAGGTTTGTTGTGTCTCCTGCTACTCCTAATTCTCAGGATGTTCCAGTCATAAGGTAGGTGATTTGGCATTCAATTTTGGGCTTCCCTTGTGGCTCAGCTGGTAGAGAATCCTCCTACAATGCAGGAGACCTGGGTTCAATCCCTGGGTTGCGAAGCTCCGCTAGAGAAGGGAAAGGCTACCCAACTCCAGTATCCTGGCCTGGAGAATTCCATGGGGTCACAAAGAGTGGGACATGACTGAGCGACTTTCACTTCATTTCACTTCACTTCACCTTATGATTGAATTAGGATTCCCAGTATTTAAAAAAGACTTTATTCTCAAATATGAGAATCTCTTTTCATTGCTAATGAGTTAGGGATTATGGGGACATTCTCAGTTTTGTAACTAAACTAAGAGGGTTGTTGTTTCAGAAGGATTGTAAATACAAACTTAGGAAATGAAATTTGTGATAAAGTTAACGACATTTCTTAATCACTTACTATGTGCAAAAGATGATACTTTAGATGCATGGTATCTATTAATGTTCACAACAGTTTCATTAAGTTTAAGTGTTGTTTTGATCTCTTATTTTATATTGTGATGTGAAAGATCAGAGAAGTTAAATAGCATCCAAGTTTGTCTGGCCATTACATGATTTTATACTCATGTCTTAGCTACCAGCGTTTATGTTTTCTCTGCTATTCTCTGCAGCTCATTTCACACACACACACAGCCACAGTGCTTGGGAGGGGTTATTTTCATAGATGGGCTATTGCAAAATTTGAGAAAACAAACCTCAGTTTTAAAATTACTAAATTTACAAATCTGCGTTGATGAGTGTAAATTAAGGTAACATTTCTTGCTTGCTTCTTCACAGACTGAAGGAGCTGGACTTTCCACTTGTATAGAGTTATGCGTAAAAGCTCTTCGCCTGGAATCTACAGAAAATACTGAAGTGAAAATATCTATCTGCAAGACCATTTCATGCTTGTTGCCTGATGATCTGGAAGTTAAGCGTGCTTGTCAACTGAGTGAATTTCTTATTGAGCCTACAGTAGATGCATATTATGCTGTGGAAATGTTGTATAACCAGCCAGACCAGAAATATGATGAAGAGAATCTTCCAATACCAAATTCCCTACGCTGTGAGCTCTTACTTGTACTGAAAACTCAGTGGCCCTTTGATCCAGAATTCTGGGATTGGAAAACTTTAAAACGACAGTGTCTTGCATTGATGGGAGAAGAAGCATCCATCGTGTCTTCAATAGATGAATTAAATGACAGTGAGGTTTATGAGAAAGTAGCAGACTACCAGGAAGAGAGTAAAGACACTTCTGTGAATGGTGGAATTGGTGCTAATTCTGGCCTCCTTAGAGACATTTGTGATGAAAAGCAGAAAAAGAGAGAGATAAAACAGTTGAGAGAGAGGGGGTTTATATCGGCTCGGTTCAGGAATTGGCAGGCCTACATGCAGTACTGTGTGCTGTGTGACAAGGAATTCCTCGGCCACCGAATCGTGCGGCACGCTCAGAAACATTACAAGGACGGGGTTTACAGTTGCCCCATTTGTGCAAAGAGCTTTAACTCTAAAGAGACCTTCGTCCCTCATGTCACGTTGCATGTTAAACAGTCAAGTAAAGAGAGACTGGCAGCTATGAAACCATTAAGAAGGTTGGGAAGGCCTCCTAAGATCACAACTACCAACGAGAATCAGAAGACAAATGCTGTGGCCAAGCAGGAGCAGCGGCCGATCAAGAAGAACAGTCTCTATTCCGCAGACTTCATAGTGTTCAACGACAACGACGGCTCAGATGATGAAACTGATGACAGAGACAAGTCTTACGAGCCAGAGGCGGCCCCAGTCCAGAAACCAGTACCTGTGAACGAGTTCAACTGCCCTGTCACATGTTGTAAAAAGGGCTTTAAGTACTTTAAAAATTTAATTGCTCACGTAAAGGGACATAAGGATAATGAAGATGCCAAGCGCTTTCTTGAAATGCAGAGCAGAAAAGTCATCTGCCAGTACTGCAGGCGGCATTTTGTAAGCGTCGCCCACCTGAATGACCACCTACAGATGCACTGTGGCAGCAGGCCGTACATCTGTATACAGATGAAGTGCAGGGCCGGCTTCAACAGCTACGCGGAGCTCTTAACCCACCGCAAGGAGCACCCGGTCTTCAGGGCGAAGTGCATGTTTCCTCGATGTGGCCGGGTTTTCTCAGAAGCTTATTTACTGTATGACCATGAAGCACAGCATTATAACACCTACACATGTAAGTTCACAGGTTGTGGTAAAGTTTACCGTTCTCAGAGTGAGCTTGAAAAGCATCTGGAAGATCACAATACTCCTGAAAAAGTGCTGCCTCCTGAAGACCAACTTAATTCAGCCAGAGATTCTGTTCAGCCTTCCAGAGTGAGTCAGAGTGCAGAAGGGAACTCTGAGAAAGAAAGATCCATGCTTCCTTCAGAAAATAGTGTTGAAAACACCATCCCAGCTGATAGAAGTGATGCTTGGGATAAAAGCAAGGCAGAATCACCTGTGACCAAACAAGACCAGATTTCTGCTTTGGAGCTCGGGCAGACTGATGGAGCACTGCCAAATGGTTTAGGAAACACGGCTACCACTCCTCTGCTTCAGGCCAGTGAAGTAGCCGTGTCCATTAAGGTGTCCCTCAATCAGGGGATCGAGGGGAACTTTGGAAAGCAAGAAAACTCAACTGTGGAAAGCACTGGTGAATCACTGGTCACAAACTTACATACACCAGTTGAAAATGCTTGTAATGATTTGTGTCATACAGATTTCCAGGAGAGAAAGGAACAGGATTGTTTTAATGAAACCCACGTTACTCAGAATTCTTTAGTGGCCTCAGAAGCCCTCAAGATGGACGGCATGACCACACAAAACTTAGAAAGACAAGTGAGCAACCTGATGACCTTTTCTGTGCAAAACCAGGCAGGGTTTCAAAACAGTTTACCAACTCCCAAGTTTGAATGTGGAGGTAACCTTAAAACATCATCCAGTCTTTATAATTTACCTCTGAAGACGCTGGAAAGTATCACATTTGTTCCACCACAGCCCAGCGTCAGTAATTCTTTAGGAACTCCATCAGTGCCTCCAAAAGCACCAGTTCAGAAATTCAGTTGCCAGGTTGAGGGATGTACTCGAACTTATAACTCTTCACAGAGTATTGGGAAACACATGAAGACAGCACACCCCGACCAGTATGCAGCATTCAAAATGCAACGCAAAAGCAAAAGGGGTCAGAAAGCTAACAATTTAAATACACCAAATAATGGAAAGTTTGTTTATTTTTTGCCATCGCAGGTGAGCAGCTCTAGTAACGCATTTTTTACACCACAGACCAAAGCCAGCGGGACTCCTGCTTGTTCTGATCAGTTGCAGCATGTCGCATCATCCATTTTCCCAGCTCATTTAGCAAGGGTGTCAACCCCACTGTTGCCCTCGGTGGAAAGTGTCATAAATCCAAATATACCTTCTCAGGATAAGAATGAACAGGGTGGTGGTCTGTTATGTTCCCAGATGGAGAATTTATCTAGCACCACCTTGCCAGCACAAATGGAAGACCTAACCAAAACGGTTTTGCCTTTGAATATTGACAGCGGCTCAGACCCTTTTCTTCCGTTACCTGCAGAAAGCAGCTCCGTGTCTCTCTTCCCTTCACCAGCAGACAGTGGGACTAACTCCGTTTTCTCCCAACTGGAAAATAATACAAATCATTTTTCTTCGCAGATCGAAGGAAACACCAGTTCCTCCTTTCTAAAGGGAGGGAATGGTGAGAATGCAGTTTTTCCTTCACAAGTCAGTGTTGCAAATGACCTCAGTGGCACTGGCGCCCAACAGCCTGGACCGGAAAAAGTGAAGAAAGACCGCGGGCGGGGCCCAAATGGGAAAGAGAGAAAACCCAAGCACAACAAAAGGGCTAAATGGCCGGCGATCATCAGAGATGGGAAATTTATCTGCAGCAGGTGTTACAGGGCTTTCACCAACCCCAGATCTCTGGGTGGACACTTGTCTAAGCGATCTTACTGTAAACCACTGGATGGGGCAGAAATTGCTCAAGAACTTCTACAGAATAATGGGCAGCCTTCTCTTCTTGCCAGCATGATTCTCTCTACAAATGCAGTAAACTTGCAGCAGCCACAACAGTCTACATTCAGTCCAGAAGCATGTTTTAAAGATCCATCATTCCTGCAACTTCTTGCTGCTGAAAACCGCTCCTCAACATTTTTACCAAATACATTTCCTCGGACTGGTGTGACTAGCTTTAATACAAGTGTTAGTCAGGAGGGGAACGAAATCATCAAGCAGGCTTTGGAAACGGCTGGCATCCCCAGTACGTTTGAGGGCGCCGATGCGCTCCCTCACGTCCCCACAGGCTGTGTCTCCGACGCAGCACAGGTGAACGCGACAGTGATGCCAAACCCACCTGTGCCAGCCCTGCTGCAGACCGTGTGCCACCCGAGCCCCCTGCTGACAGGCCAGAACGGGACCCCAAGCCCCAAAGCTTCCTCCATGGAGGAGTGCGGCAGCTTGCCTGTTTTCCCAACAAACGACTTACTGCTGAAGACTGTTGAAAATGGTTTGTGTTCTGGTTCATTCCCTAATTCTAGCGGGCCATCACAAAATTTTACTGGTAGCAGTTCACGTGTTTCAGTTATAAGTGGTCCTCAGAACACAAGGTCTAGTCATTTAAATAAGAAAGGAAACAGTGCTTCTAAGAGAAGAAAGAAAGTTACTCCTCCACTAATTGCCCCTAATACTCCCCAAAACTTGGTAACAAGTGACTTGACAGCAATGGGACTTATAGCAAAGAGCACTGAGATACCAACTACTAACCTTCATTCCACTGTAATTCCCAATTGTGAACCTCAGGGTTTGGTGGAAAATCTAACACAGAAATTAAATAATGTTGACAATCAGTTGTTTATGACTGATGTGAAAGAAAACTTCAAAACCAGTCTTGAGTCCCATACAGTGTTAGCTCCTTTAACATTAAAAACTGAAAATGGTGATTCCCAAATGATGGCTTTGAATTCATGCACACCTTCAATAAATTCTGATTTGCAGATCTCTGAAGACAATGTCATACAAAACTTTGAAAAGACTCTTGAAATTATTAAAAGTGCTATGAATTCTCAAATACTTGAGGTAAAAAATGGATCTCAGGGTATTGGTGAAACATCACAGAATGCTCAAATAAATTATAACATTCAGCTTCCTTCAGTAAACACTGTACAAAATAACAAGTTATCTGAGTCATCTCAGTTTCCCTCCTTCATAGGTGTCATGCCAACAAAAAGTAGCATTCCTCAGTCTGAAGTATTACATAAGGAGGATCAAATGCAGGAGATTTTAGAAGGCTTACAGAAATTAAAATTAGAAAATGACCTGTCCACTCCAGCACCCCAGTGTGTGCTGATAAATACATCAGTGACACTGACTCCCACCCCTGTGAAATCAATTGCAAATGTCACAGTGGTTCAGCCAGTTTCTGAAATTATAAGCAACATTCAGTTTAATGACAGAGTTAATAAGCCCTTTGTGTGTCAAAACCAAGGGTGTAATTACAGTGCTATGACAAAAGATGCACTGTTTAAGCACTACGGGAAAATTCATCAGTACACTCCAGAGATGATTCTTGAAATTAAGAAGAATCAGCTGAAATTTGCTCCATTTAAATGTGTAGTACCTACATGTACAAAGACATTTACAAGAAACTCTAATCTTCGGGCACACTGTCAGTTGGTACATCATTTTACAACAGAAGAAATGGTCAAATTAAAAATAAAAAGACCTTATGGAAGAAAATCTCAGAGTGAAAATTCATCAGCCCCACGAATTACACAAGTGAAAAGACAGCTAGCTCTGACAGAGGAAAATAAAAGGGAGCCCCAGCCTGCTCTAGGGTTAGGGGTGATGAAAGAAAACGCCCTCAGTAGTATAGCGGTGATCCCAGAAAAACAACTTCTAGAAAAAAAAAGTCCTGAAAAAACAGAAAGTTCTTCTCAAGTGATTGCAATTACTTCAGAACAATGTAATACAAATCCTCTCACAAATGTGCAAACCAAAGGACGGAAAGTTAGGAGACACAAAAAGGAAAAGGAGGAGAGGAAACGCAAGAAGCCAGTTTCTCAGTCTCCTGAGTTTCCCACGAGATACAGTCCCTACCGACCTTACCGCTGTGTCCATCAGGGTTGCTTTGCTGCTTTCACGATACAGCAGAACTTAATTCTGCATTACCAGGCTGTGCACAAATCAGATCTGCCTGCATTTTCTGCAGAGGTTGAAGAAGAGAGTGAAGCTGGTAAAGAGAGTGAAGACATTGAGACGAAACAAACTGTGAAAGAATTTCGATGTCAGGTGAGTGACTGTTCCCGTATTTTCCAAGCAATTACTGGCCTAATACAACACTACATGAAGCTTCACGAGATGTCGCCTGAAGAAATTGAAAGTATGACCGCTTCTGTGGATGTTGGGAAATTTCCATGTGATCAGTCAGAGTGTAAATCTTCATTTACAACATATTTGAACTATGTTGTTCATCTTGAGGCAGATCATGGAATCGGGGCCAGGGGAAGTAAAACTGAAGAAGACGGCATATACAAATGTGACTGTGAAGGCTGTGACCGAATATATGCAACCCGGTCTAATCTCCTCCGACACATCTTTAATAAGCATAATGACAAACATAAAGCTCATCTCATCCGGCCACGAAGATTAACACCTGGTCAGGAAAACATATCAAGCAAAGCAAACCAAGAAAAGACAAAGTCTAAACACCGGGGGACAAAATACAGATCTGGAAGGGAAGGAGTCAAAATGCCTAAGACCAAACGAAAGAAAAAAAATAATTTGGAAAACAAGACTGCAAAGATTGTGCAGATTGAAGAAAATAAGCCTTACTCTCTGAAACGTGGAAAGCATGTATATTCTATAAAGGCTAGAAATGATGCCTTGTCTGAATGTACGAGCAGATTTGTTACCCAGTATCCATGTATGATAAAGGGGTGTACATCAGTTGTTACAAGTGAAAGCAATATAATCAGACATTATAAATGCCATAAGTTATCTAAGGCATTTACATCACAACACCGCAATCTCCTCATTGTCTTCAAACGGTGTTGCAGCTCACAATTAAAGGAAACTTCTGAGCAAGAAGTTGAAAAGACTGGTGTGAAGGATTCTGACACAGGTGTATCAGAGAGCAATGATAATGCAAGAACAGCTGTAGTTCCACAGAAGGAAGTTGTGAAAAATGAAAAAGATGAAGTGGATGAACTAACAGAATTATTTATTACCAAATTAATAAATGAAGACAACACAAGTACGGAGGCCCAGCCTCAGACCTCTTCAAACGTAAGTAATGATTTTAAGGAAAATAACCCCTGCCAGTCAGAAAAACAAAAAACAAGCAATTTGAAGAGAGTTAATAAAGAAAAAAATGTCTCCCAAAATAAAAAGAGAAAAGTTGAAAAGGCCGAACCAGCCCCAGCAGCTGAATTAGGTGGTACACACAAGGAAGAAGAGACTGCTGTCGCCATTCAGACCACTGAGGAGCACCCTGCATCTTTTGACTGGAGCTCATTTAAACCAATGGGGTTTGAGGTGTCCTTTCTCAAGTTCCTGGAGGAGTCTGCAGTGAAACAGAAGAAAAATACCGACAAAGATCATCCCAATAGTGGGAGTAAAAAAGGATCTCATTCAAATTCAAGGAAAAATGTCGACAAGACTGCCGTGACTAGTGGAAATCATATATGTTCTTGTAAAGAAAGTGAAACTTTTGTACAGTTTGCCAATCCAACACAGCTTCAGTGCAGTGAGAATGTAAAAATTGTTCTAGACAAGACTCTGAAAGATTGCACTGAGCTTGTCTTAAAGCAGCTTCAGGAAATGAAACCTACCGTCAGTCTGAAAAAACTTGAAGTACATTCAAATGATCCAGATGTGTCTGTTATGAAAGACATCAGTATGGGCAAAGCCACAGGGAGAGGGCAGTACTGATAACTGATGTGCTATAAATACATTATTTACAGTTTTATTTTAAATAGGAAGCCATCAAGCATGCTAAAATTGTGAAACTTTTTCGTTATTTTTTGTTGTTGCTGACATGAATTAACCTGGCCAAAAAAGAAAAAAAAAAAAAAACATGGCATTTTGTCATGTAAAACTTTTTTTTATCCCTATGGGACTTGAGGAACAGAATCCATACTTCAGTTACTGTAAATAGTTGAGCTAAACCTCAAATTTCTATCAGCCAGTTGCCCTTTTCATGAACTAAACTGAGTTATCTGTGTGATTGATTTGTCTCACCAGGTCACTGCTCATGTGTAACAGTACTCTTTGTTTGTAGATACCTTTTTTTGTATATATTTATTATTGTAAATCATTTGCTGCCACCAGCAGTGTGTAAGTCTAAACTATTAAATGACACATTTATATTTGGAATTTTAATTTTTAACCAAGTGATCAAGTTTTTAAAACTGTTCTTTTATTGTTTTAAGAATTTTTTGAACTAAAAACTAGAAACTCTGCCATAGTTCATTGATTTTTTTACATAAAACATTTATTTACAAGATGATCTCCAAAAAAAATTTACTTTTCACAAAGTAGGCACATTATATCAACAACTTGCTCTGCTTTGTAAATTTACCTTCCAGGATTTTTTGGGTGGTATACATGTGAAATTAAAGCAGATTCTTTAGGAATTTCCTATAGCTACATTTTTTTTTTCAAAGCTTTTAATTGGATATAGTTACTATGATTCCATGAAATATAATGGAAATGTGAATAAAGGATTTCCTACATCAAAGATTTTAAACATTTCGTATTTAAAAAAAAAATCCTTTGTGAATGTGATAGAAACAGTAGTGTGGAGCAGTGTAAATATTTGAGGTGGTGATTTGTGAAGTAGCCCAGTATTGCCTTAAATAAAATCACATTTCATTTCTTGTTTTATACATGTGATCTTATAAAGGTTTTGTTCCCCCCCTCCCCCATTTTCTGAGATTTATAGATTGGTGTATAGCTTTAAACTGTATAAACTTTTGTGGAAAGATTTTTTTAAACATTTTTATAAATCTTAAAATTGGTATCATCAAAGTGAGCCCATCTTGTGTTTATAAAATGCAAGAGTTCCTTAAACATTTATAATTACATAGATAAAACACTTTCTATAAGGAAGTTGGATGTTTTGATTTTACTGTTTATAGATGTTAGATTGTACAGATTTGTCTGTATTTTCCTGCCATATCTAATGATACTTTTTTCATTAGATTGGTCTTCCAGAGCAGTATTAGTTGTTATAATTGATTATTTTGATTATTCAGTATATAGTTAGCTCTTATAGTTTAGCTTTATTCACCATATTTATACTGTGGATTTACGGCCAGAGATAGAGGTTATTTCAGGAGAGTTTATGAACCTTCCTTTGAAGTCCAACTAAAATCAGTACTGGAAACAAAAGAAAACATCCTTTCAAATTTACTTTTGTTTCTGTTTGCCATGAATAGTAGCATTGATTTTTTACTTTGTTTGTTATAAACCAGTTACATTCACAATATTATTTGCCTGAGATATTGATGATATTGTGATATGAAAATGTGTATATTCCCTGTGCAACATCAGACTTGCAGGAAAAATGAAGCACTTAATATTAACTGAAATTGCTGGTACTCTGAATAAATAAGCATGGTCAAGGAGTGAATTATTTTCTTTTGGGAAATATTTTTTTAAGTTTTATTATTAAAGTATTATAGTTTTATTTTTAGGGCCGAATGGGGTATATGGAATAGTTGGTTTCACCTCCTTAAGGTTTATTACCAATATGCATAAAACTTGACACATTAAAATCTCTACCCTTTGGTAAGCCCACTGTTATTTATTAAAATAAAAATTGTTCTTATGGGTGATTAATACATGGTTTTTTTTTCTAAATTAATAGTAACTTAACTTTGAATAATTTTAATATTAAATTTTTGTCAACATTGAATGTTTCCTACAGTTTTCTTAGAAGTTGACCTAACTCTTAAAGGTAGGAATTTGGCAAACTGCTCTATAGTACGGCAGCAGATAGGTTTATTTCTGATGAATGTAGTGATGAGCCTGTTAAGGGAAAATGCCAATGTATTGGGGCTTTTCTTTTGCTTATTAGCTTAAGAAAATTAACCACTAGACGTTTCTGTAATTGTTCTCCTACGTGTCGGCGGAGGGGGGGGGGGGAGATTTGCCAACATTGAGTTAATTTTTTTTATATTCCAGGTACTGTATGCTAAAAGTAATTATGGAATAGTGGGCTTTTTAGCATGGAACAGAAAAATCAAATTATGGTATAAAATAAATGATGAATTTATAGAACAACAGCATGTTGGTAAAATTTGATACGGAATGTAATGCCTAAGTATTAAAAAAGAATCAAAAAGTATATATTTTTCTTGGTATACTTTTCCTCAATCCCTTTGAGATACTTTCTTCCCACAGTGTAAATTTGCCTAAGGTTTCATCATTTGAAAAGTGGATTTTTTTTTTCCTCTCTTCTAAACCCAGAGAATTTGAATCTTACCAGTCAGAACATGTTATTCAAAATACATCAAGTTAAGTGAAATGTAACATTTTGAGAATTTTTCAGCAATGTCAAATTGAGTCAGCATAAGTAAATTATTTTTTTAAACTGCTGGACAGAGAGTTTAACAAGGCAAATTGTGATCAGGTAAGCAAACACAGTTGCTGTAGCTATTAAAACTACATAAAAGCTAGAGATATTAAGGAGGAAATGCTCTGTTTTCAGGGAGAAAGATAAGTGGTTATGAGTGTTTATAGAAAGATGAGTCTTGAAAGATGAATGAGAGGTCAACAGCTGGTCAGAGGGGAAAAGGGAATTGTCGGCTGTAGGTGGGAAGTTGCATAATGCAGTATTTGCAGTATTATGGTGGTCAGTGCGGAAAGATAGGGAGTTGGAGAAACTGAACCAAAGAGGCAGATGGACCAGATCATGAAGGTTCTCGTATGCCGTGTTATCTTCACCATATTTTGATTTTTAAGTGCTTACTGAATGCATTTATGTTGAACAATCTAATCAGGTACCAATTTTAGAAGGGCAGTTGGCACAGTATAGAGGATAGGTCGGATAAGTTGGAAGTTAAAAGTTGGGAAACTTGAAATAGTTCAGGCAAAAATTAGTGGGTAGTGTGTGTGATGTCAGTGGGTGGGAAGGTGATGGCAGTGATCAGAGAAGTTTTCTAAACTGTATTAGATCTCCCTTTAAAGAACCCACTGTGTCTTAACATGTGGAACTTCTTTTGTACAGAAAAGATGTTACATGTTAACAGTGGGAATTTTTCAGACTTCAATGACGGTGAAATATAAGATTGACTGTAGTTTCCTATGCTATACAGTAAACCTTTGTTGCATATCTATTTTTTAATTAGAAATCTAACATTCTATTCAAAGTGTAGTGGAATCAAAATGTCGTAATTTTTTTAGGCAAAAATTCATTATTTTCCTAATATATATAATGCATTTTTATATATATGTATACAAAAGCTTTCCTACTACACTTGATAAAGACTTGAGAAAGATCATAAAAAACAAGAGATGGAAAAGTTGGAAAACAAACTAAGTGAAACGGGAGCACTGAATCTGAAAGAGAAGAAGTAAACAATACTAGATAAAAGTAAAAGATCATTGTGTAGTCCAGTTGTTTTTAACCATGACTGCTCATTAGAAACATCTGGAGCTCTGGAGAAAAAAGCAATGCCTGAGCATTTGTATTTTTCAAAAAATGTCAAGATAATTCCGATATGCATCTGGATTTTAAAAGGTAATTACAGGTTTTTCTATTATACCCTAGTTTTTGGTGAAAACGTGCTGTGGTTAGTCGCTCAGTCGTGTTTGACTCTTTGCAACACCATGGACTGTAGCCAGCCAGGCTCCTCTGTCTGTGGGATTCTCCAGGCAAGAACACTGGAGTGGGTTGCCATGCCCTCCTCCAGGGGATCTTCCCAGCCCAGGGATTGAACCCAGGTCTCCTGCATTGTAGGCAAGTTTGTTACCATTTGAGCCACCACGGAAGCATTTCGGTGGAAATTGACTTTTATTCTTTTTCTGTTGACCAATCATACAATGGTATTAAGTGAGTAATAGTTACATAATTCACTAGAGTAAAAGACTTTTATCAGTTTCACAATCAATAGCCAGACAAAAAAGATAATTGTAAGCCATAATGGGAACATGATTAACTTAGTAATATGAAGTAGTCACATATAGTTTGGGGAGTCTCAAACAGTCATGTGGTAAGTGGAAGTGCATACAGGCAGATGTCTTCATCCACCCAGCCAGTCTGTGTCTTTTGGTTGATGCATTTAGTCCATGTACATTTAAGGTAATTATCCATATGTATGATCCTACTACCGTTTTCTTAATTATTTGGGTGTACTTTCTGTAGGTCTTTTCCTTCTCTTGTGTTCCCTGCCTGCCTAGAGAAGTTCCTTCAGCATTTGTTGTAAAGCTGGTTTGGTGGTGCTGAACTCTCTTAACATTTGCTTGTCTGGAAGGGTTTTGATTTCTTTGTCAAACCTGAAGGAGAGTCTTGCTGGGTAGAATATTCTTGACTGTAGGTTCTTCCTTTTCATCACTTTAAATATATCATGCCATTCCTTCCTGGCTTGTAGAGTTTCTGTTGAAAAATCAGCTGATAGCCTGATGGGAGTTCCCTTGTATGTCATTTGTCATTTTTCCCTTGTTTATTATGTGTTGCTTTTAATATTTAATATTTTATCTGTGTGACTTTTGTCAGTTTGATTACTATATGTCTCTATGTGTTCCTCCTTGGGTCTATCCTGCCTGGGACTTTGTGCTTCCTGGACTTGGTTGATTATTTCCTTTTCTGTGTTCGGAAAGTTTTCAGCTATTCATTCAGTTCAGTTCTGTTCAGTTGCTCAGTCATGTCTGACTCTCTGTGACCCCATCAACTGCAGCAACCAGGCCTCCCTTTCTATCACCAACTCCCGGAGCTTGCTCAAACTCATGTCCGCTGAGTCGGTGATGCCATCCAACCATCTCATCCTCTGTCAACCCCTTCTCCTACCTTCAGTCTTCCACAGCATCAGGGTCTTTTCAAACGAATCAGCTCTTCGCATCAGGTGGCCAAAGTATTGGAGTTTCAGCTTCAGCATCAGTCCTTCCAATGAATATTCAGGATTGATTTCCTTTAGGATGGACTGGTTGGATCTCCTCGCAGTCCAAGGGACTCTCAAGAGTCTTCTCCAACACCACAGTTCAGATGCATCAATTCTTTGGCGCTTAGCTTTCTTTATAGTGCAACTCTCACATCCATACGTGACTACTGGAAAAACCACAGCCTTGACTAGATGGACCTTTGTTGGCAAAGTAATGTCTCTGCTTTTTAATAAGCTGTCTAGGTCGGTCATAACTTCTAAGGAGCAAGTATCTTAATTTCATGGCTGCAGTCACCATCTGCAATGATTTTGGAGCCCCCAAGAATAAAGTCTGCCATTGTTTCCACTATTTGCCATGAAGTGAAGAGACCAGATGCCATAATCTTAGTTTTCTAAATGTTGAGTTTTAAACCAGCCTTTTCACTCTCTCTCACTTTCACGGAGAGCAGCCCACTCCAGTACTCTAAATCCCATGAATGAAAAAGCCTGGTAGACCACAGTCCATGGGGTAGCAGAGAGTCTGACTGCACCGAGTGACTTCACTTTCACTTTCAGTGTTGTTGAGAGGTCTCTTGAGCTGTCTTCACTTCATTTCTTTCTTATTTCTGTGTTCTGTTCTACAGCAGTGATTTCCACTATCCTGTCCTCCTGGTCATTTATTTGTTCTGCTTCATTTACTGCTTTTGATTCCTTCTCGTGTATTACTCATCTCTTGTCTGTTTGTTCTTTAGTTCTTCTAGGTCTTTGGTAAACATTGCTTTGCATCTTCTCAAGTCTTTGCCTCCATTCTTTTCCCGAGATCCTGGATTGTCTTCAGTATCATGATTCTGAATTCTTTTGGAAGGTCGCCTCTCTATTTCTTTAGTTGTTTTCCTCAGGTTTTACCTTGTCCCTTCATCTGGGACCTAACTTTCTGCTTTTTATTGTGATTAATTTTCTCTAATTTGGTTTTTGTTTTAGCCACCGTGAGACTGCTGCTCCTTTTGTCTGCCTTTTGATGGACGAGACTCACAGTCTTGTATAAGCTTCCTGATGAGAAGGACTGGTGATGGAAAAACTGGGTCTTGCTCTGGTGGGCAGGACCTTGCTCAGTAAAGCTTTAATACAATTACCTGTTGATTGCACTCCCTCCCTTGTAGTTGTTTGGCCTGAGGCAACCCAGCCCTGGGGCCTGCAGACTCTATGGTGGGGTTAATGGCGAGCTCTAAGAGGGTTTACACCCAGGGTGACCATCCAGTGCTCCCATCCCTGTGGCGAGCCCTTGCCGACCCACGTCTCCACAGGAGGCCCTCCAGCACTGGCAGGCAGTTTTGGTTCAGTGTCCAGTGGGGTCTCCTCTGTATCTTGGTGCGCATAACATTTTTTTGTGCTCTCCAAGACTGGAGTCTGTTTCCCCTAGTCCTCTGGAAGTGCTATAATTGAACCCCGCTGGCCCTCAAGGCAAGGTTCCCTGAGGATTCCCAGTTCTTTTGTCGGATCCCCAGGCCAGGAAGCCTGGGGTTAAGAACTTTCACAACAGTGCAAGAGCAGCTCCGGCGTTCTCCTCCAGTCTGTGGGTCGCCCGCCGGGCAGGTGTGGGACTTGATTTTATCGTGACTGTGTCCCTCCTGCCACCTCCCTGCAGCTTTGGTCTTTGGATGTGGGTATCACTTTTTGTTGGGTTCTAGCATCCTCCTGTTGGTGGTGGTCCAGCAGCTAGTTGCAATTCTGGTCCTCTCGCAGAAGGAGATGAGCGCGCCTCCTCCTGCTCTGCCATCTTGAACCGGAAGCTTTCCAGACACTCATACAATTTCCCATTTTCCTGATGCTTCCACATCACCCACCCCCAGCACCTCAAGCCTTTACACATTTTCTTTGGAATGCTTATTCCTCTGTGTTTATGAGCTCAGCTTGAATGGCAGCTCCTCAGAGAGCCGCCCAGATGACTCTAGTGAAGTTTCATGTGTTCATTTTCTATACCAGCGTGTTTAATTTTTGTATTTGTTGTTTATTATCTGCGTCCCAACCTGCCACTCAGTGAACAAATTATATCTTCTTTTATTTCCTAATGACCTTGCTCATTCAAGGTACCTCTTATTGCAGTGATCTTCCCATAAATGGGAGCACTGTGCTTTGACATAATCAAAACCTGTATCACTTCCAAGTCTGGAATTAAAATTCCATTTCTCCAACCACAAACTTTCCAGCTCATCTGCTTAAGCTCCCTCCACTAAAAAGTATTTCTACGTCATCACAGCTAACAGTTAATCCCACCACTTGATCACTCTTTACCAGTTCACTCCTGTCTTCATCCAGTCTGGCTTAGAGGCTAGATTCCCCTTTACAGATATCTTCAGACCATACCCCTGCACCTCCCTTCACATGATCTGGAAAACCCTCAATGTTTTCTGTCTACTCTTGAGCAGTTGAATGGGAGAAAATTATTACAAAAGGCAGGTTAATAATCTCAAATAGGCTCAAAACTACTTGGCAGTTTTTAAATTCTCTGAGAAAAATGCAAAAATTTGATAGGAACTTTCTCAGCTTTTCATCCCTACATTTACAAACGCATCGGTATCTGCTCTCTCTTCTCCTTAGGAAAAGTCAGCCCCTCCTCACCGTCTCAAAAACTCTGAATTAACTATTCTTGTCCTATCAGTCTTCCACTGGATTCTTCCCAACAGCTCACAGCATGCCCCTAACGGCTGCTATTCTTTAAGGAAAGGGGTGAAGGAGGAGGTCTTTTGATCCCATCCAGCTATAACCTCTTTGATTTAGTTTCCGTCGTAACTAATTTGAGTCACCTCCGTTTTTCATGTACTGGCACCTCGTATACCCTACGAGTTTTCTGAGGTTGCCTTCATTAGGATCAGCAGCCTCTCCTGGGCTGTCAGAGCTGTTGGCTCTTCTTTTTCTCGTTTACTGCTTCAGGAGCACTCGGAAGGGTTGATGACGTCCTCTTTAAAGTATTCTCTTTGGTTTTTTTGGCCTTTGCTCTTGGTTTTCTGCTTATCTTCAGCTTTTCTGGCTGCTTCCTCACTGGTACCAATCCTAGTTCTCCCAGGACCTGACCTTTGGCTCCGTGTGAGTCTCTGCACTCTCTGGATGATGCCGTCCATTCTGTGGAGTTCAGTGTTAGCACTGTGGCTGTCACACCTAAATTCAAAACCCAGACTTTTCATAGCTTCAGGCTTTCGTGTTCAGCTGCCTGCGTCACAGTTAAGCATGTCACGTCCAAAATTATTATCTTCCCCACTTCACCTTCAACCTATTCCTCTCCCTAGTCTCTCTATCCAAAGTCACTACCCAGGTTTCTCAAGTTAGGCGTTAGCCCCAGCCGTAGCATGGCCAGTCCCAGCACTCAAGTTCCCTGATACCGCTCATCTTCAGTTGTGATTCCTCTTTTCCTACCTTGCTGAAATCTCACCACCCGTGCCACAGAAGCAACCTGTCGGCTGCACAAGGGCAGAAATCTTTCCATTAGGTCACCTCCCACTTTGTGCCAAGTACCTAGTCCAGTACCCTAACCCTCACCCTAACCCTAACCCTAACGTAGTAACAGAACAGACTTAGAAGTAAAATTGTATTGAATTCTTAAACGGAAGATTATTCAAACTCTCATGGAGGTCAGAATTACACAATCACTATAATTTCCTAGTTCTAGGGATACCGTAAGATTAACAGGGTGAGAATATGATACTGTATGATCTGTAGTGAGGGGAAGCAATTAAAGGCTTAACTGAAGAGGGAGATGTTGAGGGAGGGAAAGCAGAGAAAGCTCCAGGCTATGGGGAGACATGAAAAGCTGTGGTAAGGATAACTTTTGAGGAGATGGTAAAAAGCTGATAAGAGTTTAACGTGAACAAGGAAAGATAAGCAAGGGCCAGATCACAGTGTCTTAGACCTAATTGCATTGGACTTTATCCTCGGTTCACATTTGGGTTTCCAAACAAAACAATGAAATGCTTACAAGTTTAAAAATTTACTCTAATGAGAGTATTTCACTGGGGAATTCAAGTAGACCAGTTAAGGCTTTCCAAGTCATGTGGCGGGGAGAGGATACTGTTGGTGTGGAATGGTGATGGCCAAAGGAGAAAAGTGAATGGACTTGAGAGATCTAGAATACTGGACAGGACTTAATCATTATGAGTTATGAAAAAGGAAGAGGAGGGGAGAAGTAGAGATTTCCAGGATTTTGGCTTAAATGGTTGAAGAAATACCCTTTATTCAGGTAGATGAGACAGGAAGAGGAGCAGTTTTGTGAATGGGTGATTGGCTAGAGAAATGTATACAAAAGGGCCTATGGCTGAACTCCGAGGTGAGTTAACTGAGTTTGTTTTTTTTTTTTTTTAACTGAGTATTTTAAAGTAGATTAAGAGAAAGGAAAGATCATGAGACTAAAAGGAAGCAAAGTATCCCTTGGATTCAGTAGTAAGAAAGTAATTGGTGACCTCGGCAGTTTCGTAGCTTGACTCTGTAAAAACCTGTTTTTGGAAAGTTTGGTTGTAGAGGAGGAGATAGAGTGGTAGCTGGAACCCCATGGACAGAGGAGCCTGGCTGGCTACAGTCCACGGGGCCACAGAGAGTCAGACACGCCTGAGTGACTGAGTGAGATTGGGCAGGTCCCATTGAAGAGGCGAAAGTTGGCAGGTTAGTCAATGGGACCTCGCCTCGAATAGGTGGCCAAGGTCAGCCTTCCCAAATAGAAAGGACCTCTAGACTAAGTCTTAAGTAGCAGTGATGATCTAGGAAACAGCATTCCTGCGCTGCAGCAAGCCTTGAAAAAGTAGGAAATCAACTTTTAAATGTTAAAGTTTGAGGTGAAGAATAGGAGAGGCTATATATATAAGGATTGCTGATAGAGCATTCAAAACCCAGCTAAGTTAGGAGGACAATCTTGTAGTGTTTCCAGTAGTGCTGCTCTGATTGAACAGAGGAGGCGGGGGGAAGAGGTTGCATAGTCCCAGGACAGGTATTTCACTGGGGAATCAAGCCTGGTTAGGGTAGGGAACATAAGAGGACAGAAGAAAATTGAACAATCAAGGGACTGGAGGTCTTTTTTGGGGTGAGTGGGAGGGTTAGAAGACTCAATGTTTTTTATTTTTATACAGTTTAAATTTTTTTTAATTTTATATTGGAGTCTAGTTGATTACTGAAGTGGCCAGTAAAGTGATTGAGTTGTACGTATTCCCATATCCTTTTTTAGATTTTTTTTCCCATTTAGGATTTTGCAGAGTTTTGTGTGCTATACAGTAGGTCCTTTTTTGGTCATTTGTTTTAAATATAGCAGCATGTGCATGTCAATCCCAAACTCCCGATCTGTCCCTTCCCCTCATCTTCCCCCCACCCTGGTAACCATAAGTTCTTTCTCTAAGTCTCTGAGTCTGTTTTGTTAATAAGTTCATTTGTTGTATTGTTTTTAGATTCCACAGGTAATCAGTATGAGACTGGAGGTCTTAATGGTGCTGAAGAGAGGGTATTACGGGAATAAGGCTGAGAATTAGGCATGAAAGACTGGAGTGTTGAAACTTAAGATTGTAGGAGTAATGCAGAGTCTGGAACTGACCGTAGAAGTATATTACTGAATTAGAATGTCGATGAAGCCTAAATTAGAATGTTGATGAGCTGAGAAATTGAAACAGATTGCGGTCTGATTGACTGGATGGACTGTACACAGAAGATGCGGTTAGTAGGAAGTGATGTAAGAGACTGAGTCCAGGGCTGAAGTCCTGCTTTTAGAGATTTGGTGGGGAGCATGCTCCCTTCCAGACTGTGTGGTACATGTAGGAGTTTGGGGAAATAGCTTCTTCATGGTATCATCTTGGCCCCAGAGCCTTGGGAGATCCAGGTTCAGTGAAGATAAAGTTCCAGAATATAAAGATGAGCTTTGACTTCTTCAAGGCCAAGGGCACAGTCTAACAGGAGTCTGCTGTGTCTGTCTTTCCTCGGCCCAGGCTCCCTCTTCAGATCTGCCGTTGGCAGTGAAACAGTCGTGCTGTGTGTGCTTAGGCACTTGTGTCCCACTCTGCGCCTCCTGGGCTGTAGCCCGCCAGGCTCCTCTGTCCATGGGGTCTCTCCAGGCAAGAATACTGGAGTGGGTCGCTTCCAGGGGATCTTTCCAACCCAGGTCTCCCACATTGCAGGCGGATTCTTTACCAGCTGAGCTGCCAGGGAAGCCCACGAATACGAGCATGGGGAGCCTGTCCCTTCTCCAGGGGATCTTCCAGACCCAGGAGTCAGACTGGGGTCCTGCGTTGCAGGCGGATTCTTTACCGGCTGAGCTGCCAGGGAAGCCCAGAACAGTTGTGTTATTTGACTATCACCATGTGCCAGGCCCTGTGCTAAGAGGTTTCCTTGTATTTCCATTTATTCTTTTACCAACTCAGAGAGTTTGGTGCGCTCATTCTCATTCTCATTTTAAGATGAGGAAGTCTAGGTCTAGTCTTGCCTAATAATTCCACGGCTAGTATGTGGCAGAGCTGAGAACTGAAAACAGGCAGACTGACTCCAGAGTGTGCGTATCCCTTGATCTGGGGCACACAGGCAGCAAAGGAGCTGCCAGCTTGCTCGGGGTCTCGGTGAGATGATGCTGTGAGAATTGTCCTGGTAGCTGAAGGGAGTTTTCCCCAAATGGTTAGGAATCAGTATTAGGAGATGATTTGTAAACGACACCTTCTTTTAGGGCTTCCCTGGTGGTTCAGCTGGTAAAGAATCTGCCTGCAATGTGGGAGACCTGGCTTCGATCCCTGGATTGGGAAGATCCCCTGGAGAAGGGAACAGCTACCCACTCCAGTAATCTGACGTGGAGCATTCCCAGGACTATATAGTTCCTTAGGGTCACAAAGAGTTGGACGTGACTGAACAACTTTCACTCTTTTAAGACCCACATCTACTAAATTTTTTGGTCTATAGTTTAATAGTGATTCCAAAGGAGGGGAAACCCTTTCTGGAACCCAATCTAGTGTCGTGACAGAGGTGGCAGTGATGATGAAAGTAGGGAACCTGGAGGAGCAGAGGACCCCCCATCAGAGGTCTGCACTTGGAAACCACAGCAGCTGAGAGAGCTGCGGGGGCCTGGAGTGGACTCACTCTCTGCTCTAGTTAGCAGTTAGAAATTTTCTAATCCGTGATGGTGGTTGGGTGGTATTCTAGCCTGAGTTAAATGGTTTAAAATGTAATTCTCCACCACAGGAAAGTTAGCAAGCAACCTTGTTTTATGGAAAGATCATGTTGATAATATGGGAGGCAGTGCAATATGTTTATTTTAGTAATACAAATTTTTCAACTCACATGCCATGGCATACGATGCTGTCTTACACTTCAAAAATAGTTTTTTGAAAAAAATGTAGTCTACATGTTACCAGTATAAAGCAAGAAACTAAAGCAACTCTTGTTTCTTCCAACAAAACCTTGATCCCACACCAGTTCTCCAGCCAAAGTAGATGAGCCAGAAGTATGAAAGGCAACAGTTGCTCTGCTAGAAGTGAGGCAATCAGAAGCATCCAGAATGTCCTGTGTGATAACGGTGTGCGCCTTTTCAACACAGAATAATGGTTGTGTGTAGTCGTTGGGCTTTTAGCTGGTGTTACTGCTCTTGTGCTCTCCTCTCTGAGCTTATATCCCCGACAAGAGAAAATCTGAATTTCTATTTTAGAACTGCGGCCTGGTCATGTGTTTTCCTTCACACTGACCAGGCTATGCCACGCAGGCAGCTTTTCTCAGAAGTACAGCAGGGACCCAAAGGGCTGACATGCTCCACCCGAACTTTCAAGTCTGATGATGCTTTGAATCAAGCGCTCAGTGGCGCGGCAGTTGGAAGCACGGGGCTCAGAGGTCCTGGGGGCAGGCCTGGGAACCCAGGACTGAAGTCTGGCTCTCCCTAAGTGGACAGTGGATAATACTTAATAAACAATCATGTCAGATGCTGTTCTGAGTTCCTGATGTGCTCAGTAGTGTCTGACTCTTTGCAGCCCCATGGACTATCCCCACCAGGCTCCTCCACCCATAGGATTTCCCAGGCAAGAACACTGGACTGGGGTGGCCATTTCCTACTCCAGGGGATCTCCCCAACCTGTCTCTTGCATCTCCTACTTGGCAGACAGATTCTTTACCACTAGCACCACCTGCGTCCAAAGCTCCTGACGATGTCCACTCATTGAGTCACAACCATAGGAAGAAGCTGGCGTTGGACAGATTTGTCACAGAGTTTTTATTTCTGTCACCACCAGAGTCCTCTATTCCAGGAGAGCTGTGTGTTCTTACTGAGGTTACCAACCCTGGAATACTTGAAGGGAATGTATATAGCAGTTTTAACAGCATATACGTGCATGAACACACAGGTTTGTATGTATACCTTCAACAGAGAGAGCAGACATTGCAGTAGGTTTTATAATCCTGTCAGAAGGGGAAGAGAGACCTTGCCACCGTTTAGATTTGGTGAAAATCCGTATTTAAATCCTGTCATCACCTTGCTTTCCCATCTTTATTGGAGGCGATGTTCATATTGTCTTCCCAGGATAAGTTACACACACACCTTTTCAGCAATCACGTATGCATGTTGTGTTCCATCAGTACTTAGATGGTTTATGTGCGTGTGTCTTAGGGTGGGTTTAGCTGCCAGCACCTCTCTCTCTGACTTAAAGTTTGTAAGCCTCTGCTGGAATGAAGTTGGTCTGGAGGTGAAACTTGGGTGCCGCTCGTTTACATGCATATAAACACATCTAAAGTGGATGTGCATGTGCAGAGTCGTGGACACCAGGGGCCTCACCACGGGCGCTAGTCAGACGCTCAGCTGCACCAGAGCGAGAGGCCACAAGATGGCAAGCTGACGCTGGGAAGCGTGTGTGTAGTTAGGGTCCAGAAATCGAACAAGAAATTACATTTTCATTGTTTTTATTTCTTATTATTTATACTTTGTAAAGGGCCTGGGCTGATATGTGGTGGTCATTTATATTTTTGAATACTTATGATTGGAATAACTATTGAAACAGTTTTAAAAATTGGGAGATGACTATGATAGATTAGCTGTTGATTCATTTCAGGATAAATAGGCCACTGTTTACAATGGAAACAGACTAGAGTCACCTTGCATGGATTATGCATATCTTTAACTTTTCCCAAAGCACCAGTCAAAAAATCTTGTTTTGATAAAAAGGTAGTTAGTGCTTCCTGTATATGCAAGGGAGACTTGGACATGTGACTTTTAAGCTGAGCATGTTGCCTTTCCCAACAAAATCAGAATCAGCAAAATCAAAACTCATTACCTAACAAAGTAGAAAAAAAACAACAACTGGATGTAGCGCAGTTGGTTGTTATATGGAATACCAGTATTCCAAAGATCTTTGAAACTTTGTACAGGAAGATTCTGGAAGGCTAGATTTGGAGTTTTAAAAAATGGAATTCTTGCTCTGTCGTTTCATTTAACATTCATTGGGTAAGTCACTTTATAATTCTGAGTTGGCGTTTTCTCATTTGTAAGTATTTTTAAGATTTCCTCTGATCCCAGAAAGCTATAATTTTTTTTAGTTTATACAATGCAGATATGCTGTGAATTTCATGAATACATTAATTCATGCCAGCAACTACTCTGGATTAAGCCCTTAAGGTATGATGATGAAGGCCTTGACTCCTGCCTGCATTCAGTATACTTCTAATTTAGAGTGGGGTTAAGAAAACAAGCAAATAATATAGGAAGAAGTGAACTAATAAAGCCATGTGGTAATTACAACATCTAACATTAAAAAAAGTAACGTCTCTGCTGATGCTTTGCGTGGATCATCTCATTTACTTTGTTCAACAACCCTATGAGATAGGTATTATCTATCCCCATTTTACAGCTAAAATTTGCTCCCTAGTAGAAATACTTGATCTAAGCTTTGAAATGAAATTAGAATTTCTCAAGCTGGAGAAAAGAAGAATGGAATGATACAAAATATTGATTACCTTACATGTCACTATAATATAGCCATGATTTTAAAGAAGATAAATCTTATAATCATTTTTGTGGAACTACCTAAATTGTTTGTTATAACAAGGGGGTCTTATTATTGTACATGCCATTTCTTTTTTAAGTTGATTCTCTTAATTATGAGAGATCTTTCTACGGTATCAGGTTTATATAGTAATATAGTCAGTATAATGTCTAACTTTGCATCCACACAATATACATTCTAGGTACAAGAACCACAATCTGGACCTTGGGGAGTTCAAAGGAAACACTGAACTCTTCTAGCGATACCTCCCGTTCAGTCCAGCATTATTCTTGATCATCTCTTTCAGTGTTACTTAGGAATCTCACTGCTTTATCAGGCCATCATTTAAATAGCAGGCAGTTCAAGTCAATAGAATGTTTCTCTATTAGGTAAAAATCTTTATGATGTTCACCCATTGGTCCTGGTTCTCAAATCTTGGAACATGAAATAAGCAACTTGTCTTCCAGGCATTGGGAAAATCAGTCCCTCTCATGTTTCATTTCTGTCATTCTGTATATTGGTCATTCCTTCTGCCTTCAGTAGATGGAAGCATGCCTTCTCTGTCTTCATCCTAATCACTAACATGAATGTAGTCAGGAACTGTTTTTGTCTGTAAATAAAAGAGGCTAACAAGTCCCATCAGGTGGAAGTTAAGTTCTCTCTCACATAACAACAAAAATAAAAGCATGGAGGGACTTCCCTGGTGGTCCAGTGGTTAAGAATCTGCCCTCCAATGCAAGGGAAGTGGGTTTGATCCGTGTTCGGGAAAAGATCCCACATGCCACAGAGCAGCTAAACCCACACTTTGGAGTCCATGTGCTACAACCAAGACCTCCCATGCTGCAACTAAGACCCGAAGCAGCCAAAATAAATAATAAAATATTATAATAAAAAAAGCATAGAGACAGGCGGTGCAGAGCTGATGGCGATTCCATATTGCGTCATCAGTGTCCCAAGAGCTATCTTTCTACTCCTTTATCCATAAGGTCCATAAGCAGCTCCAACTATGATGTCTCAGGCAGAAAGAGGATGGGGAACAAAAAACATGCAAGGTAATTCAGCCCCACTTTTTAACTTTCCCCAAAGCATCAGTCACGATATCTTGTTTCGAAAAGAAGGTTCTCACCCTGCTAACTCTGCATGCAAAGGAGACTTGGAGATGTGCTTTTCTTTTTTTTAAGCTGGGGACATTGGCATCCCCAACGAAATCAGAATTCTTTTAGGTGGAGAGGAATAAATAGATAAAAGATGGAAGAAGCAAGAGGAACACATTTTCTTCCCCAGAAACACTGTGCTTCTCGGTACTATGGACCTAAAAAGCTGTGGCAATACAAAGATGTGAAGAGATGAGTAAGATAAGATTCTCAACCTTGGTCACAGTCCGTAGTTCTAATGTCATCATCAAAGTAATGTGATTAGGAGCAATCTTCTCTAGGAAGATTGGCTTACCAGGTTTGCTAATCTACAGAAAGTCACGTCTCAAGTTACTGTACTTACTCTCTTTTGAGATAAATACTTTTTAATTGAAGTCACTTGGCTAACCTAATGATTCATACTACTTTCAGTAACGAGATTGATGACCATCAATTTAGTTAATGACATTTTTATAGCAAGAATGTGGAAATTGTGCTCACTAAAAATTAATTTAAAAGTGTGTCTCCTCTGCCTCAGTCCACGGCGGTTTGAACAGTGACCTTTTCCTAGGGCTCGGGACCCTGCGGCCCACCTCTTCCACTTGCTGTTACTCTGCCAACGGTGGCCTCTGCCTCAGCTCTACCATAGCTGTCCTCTCGATCTCTCCTCTGATAGGAGGCGTTAATGTCTGGGAAGAGTTTTAAGATAAAAGTAAGTTGACAGAAATTACATCTATTACTTTGATCTGAACATGTTTTCTTTTTCCTTTTAATAGAACATTAGATCTCCATAGCTGGGGAAGGACCTAATACTTCACCTGTAAGTAGGGGGACTGTTGACTGACTTGGGTAACGTAAGAAATCATTTCCCTTTGCCTTCAGACGCAGTATGTGGGTACATTATAGAATTTTGAAAGCTCATCTTTGTCTTCTCAGAGCCGGAAAGTTGTTTACGAGACCCTCTGGCACAGGAAGGACTTCCCCGGTGGCTCAGAAGGTAGAGAATCACCTGCAGTGCAGGAGGCCGGGATCAGACCCCTGGGTCGGGGATCCCCTGGAGACGGCAGTGGCTACCCACTCCAGTATTCTTGCCTGGAGAATTCCCTGGCCAGAGGAGCTTGGCAGGCAGGATAGCTCTGTGGATCATTCTCAGAACTCACCACAATCACCGATGCCTTATAGCTGAAGGAAGATTTGCTTTGGAGAGAAGACCCAAATTCATACTGAAGAAAGAGCTGCGAGCAGGTGTCTCCCAGAACACCTCCCTTGGGCTTTGTCATTAAAATTCAGTTGAACGCTGATGCTTTTTGTCTCCACAGGCTCCACCTCTGCTTTCTTTCATCGCCAGATTTTCAGAGCTGTGAAATGGCCTCTCATTTATGCTGTCATACTAAATATACAAATAAAATGTAAACTAGGGGCAAATTCACATCAGTGTTTACGGAAAGTGTTACATACCTGTGATGGGATATGAGCTAGAAAAATTGTGAGATGGAGCACTTTGGGGTTTTCAGTTGCCTTGTTTATTAAAAACTTACAGGCAAAAGTAGATGCAAAAAAATGAAAAGATTTATAAAGGAAAAGTTCATCTTTCCTCTTATTGTAACCAGTGTTGACATCCTTCCCCTTCTTTCTTCCTATTGACACAAAAATTCTATACATACACATGTGTCAAAGTTAGAGTGCTTGAAGCCTGAAAAGGAAAGGCTGATACGAGTCATACCTCTTTTTTCTAGGATACAGGGAAGAAATTCTTGAAGAACATGAAGTTTATTAGGACTCTCTTAGTTGCAAGATCCAGAAACTTAATTTAAACCAATTTAAACAAAAATGGGGACTTACCTTCCATGTAAGTAAACTGCAGAAAGTAGGGTGGAGCCAGTGTCAGGGACAGCAGGACTGAAGAATCAAACATCCTCAGGTCTTTGCCTTTCCCCCACCTCCTCTCTAGTCTCTGCAGTCTGTTTGAAGAAAGCTGGCTTAATTTCCTTGGAAAGACAGGAACCATAACCACTTGCATGCCTAGGCATTCTTTCATCCAAGAACTTGAAAAAAAAAAAATTTTTTTTCCCTCCAGCTCCAATTAGAGGAAACGCTGTGGCCAGGGGCAAAATCTGTAACCAGAAAGATTTTTGCGGAAAAGTACAAGGAAGACAAAATCATTGCAAATCCGGAATGAAAGTGAAAAGTGTTAGTTGCTCAGTTGCATCCAACTCTTTGGGACCCCATGGACTAGCCTGCCAGGCTCCTCTGTCCATGGGATTATGCCGGGCAAGAATGCTGGAGTGGGTAGCCATTCCCTTCTCCAGGGGATCTTTGAGATCCAGGGATTGAACCCACATCTCCTGCATCATAGGCAGATTCTTTACTATCTGAGCCACCAGGGAATGGCTTGAATTAAATCTGTTTAGTGATCTGGAAGCCTGGTGTGGTAAGCAGGTGGTCTAAGGGAGACCTATGGTGATTTTTAACTCTGCTTTTACTAGATGAGTGTCTCTGAAAAAGGCAGCTGTGTTTTGGGATCTCACTTTTCTTCTCTGTCTGCTTCCTGGGCACCAGAAGCATGCAGGGGGTTAAGTGAGGTAGCGCGTTAATAAATACAGAACACAGGTGTGAAATACTCCTTGGCACTTTTGCCTCCACCCCCCTTAATAGAAGCAGAAAATTTCTTGAGATGGGAATTATGTATCTCTAAAGATGGGCAACTCAGTGTCTTCTATTAATTATTGCTCAATAAATATCAATGTATCCATAAGAGAAAGAATAAAGAAGACAAAATTTAACTGCCAGTTTCTCTCAAATGCTTTGAGTCTTCACTGATACTCAGACAGCTTCCAGAATGTGTGTATAGGGAACTCATTTTGTAAATTAAGCTTTAAAGAAAAAAATTATCCCCCTTTCTGTCTAAACAGCTTCATGCGTGGCCTTTGCTTCCATTAGCTTCAACTCTTCTCTGCATGCAAAATGGAAAAGCACCAATGTCCACATGCTTCCAACCCTTTAGCTTGAGCAGAGCTTG